>NW_009637529.1:14907-39425 GCF_000690535.1 Cariama cristata | reverse complement strand
CCCAACTCTTAACATTAAAAATGCCCATAGGGAAAGAATTGTCTCTTTATCTTTGCATGGACTCTCACACAAGCTGGCACAGTCTCAGCTGAAGCCTCCAGGTATAATAAAACCCTCATATTAAATGTCTGTGTTCTTCCCCCCTGCAGGGAAATGACCGCAGGGAGAAGCTATTCAGAGATGACCCACATCTGCTCTGGGTGGACTCACCTCCGTTTACAGAAATCAGTGCACTGGCAAGGGCTTGACTTGTGTCATCTCCCAAGGTGATGTTTATACAGTATGTTCCAGGTTCCTCAAAAGCTCTTCTGATGGTGAGTAAGCATTCATCAGTGACGATGATGGGGTCACATACCACGCTCTTGGATACCTGGCATGTGGGGTCAGAAACTACTGTGCAGACATCTGTGGGGAGACTGGGATGAGATGTGAGAACATATTGCATCTGTGGAATCCTGTTTATAGACACATTGCACTGATGGCCCAGTTTTTTGCTGGTGCCTGTTTACTGAAATCAGTGGGACTGTAGTGATTTAAGGGTGCTTTATTAATGTATTATATATATATTTTATACATACCTGTACATTTTATATATACATACATGTGGGTTTTTTATAAAATGCATATATACAATCTATAAAATTATCTGCTTGGTTTACATATCATTTAACATTTTATAGTGATCAGAGAATTACCTGCCTCAAATCAGCTTATAAAGTCCATTACCTTTAGTACACATCAGCAAGAAAGGAATGCAGATTCTTATATGTAATATCATGTGCCAAAAAAGTAAATGCTAACTTAAGAGAGGTTAGTTGTTTTCCAGTTGCATTACCAAGACAATTCTTGTACTTGTCAGTGCTCTCAACTCTAATCCCCTTCTAGGAGCTAGGAATATAAGTGCAATGTTTTCCTATCCAAGAAATTGCTTGGACACACACGTTTACTCAACATGTCAAAAAATCATGGCCAAAAAGAGAGGGTTTCCTTCCAATTTCAGTAGACTGCTTCCCATTTTACAGTAAGTGATGAAATCTTGTCTTGGCCAGGAAAATACAGAATTGTTTCTCCCCACTATCTAGTTCTGTTATTTTTACTGAGGCTTGACATTTGTTCTGAATGCTAAGAGCCTGGCAGTAACCTCTGTTGCCATAGTTTACAAATGAGACTTGCATTATCTTTAGTTCCAGTCAAGGAATAGACACACTGCAGATCCCAACTTTTGTTCGTGCAGCTGCATCTAAGTGCAGACAGCATTCCAGCACCTAATTATTTTTAAAGAGGGATGACTGACAGTTTCATTCACACACTTACCTCCCTTGGCAGGTAACAACAAAGTCAACTAGTGAGTTCTCAGCTTGACTTTCTGTCATCTGGATGCTCGTCATCTGAATAATATTTACCTCAAGGATTCCCTCTGGGAGAGGAAACAGATGTCAATGGTAGGACACATGACAAGCCCTGAAGTCTGTGTGTACAGAATCTCAAGTGTTTGGCTGATGCTCAGTTCAGGTCTTGTTTTCCATAATCTCCTCTCTCCCTTAGCACTCCTCTTGAAGGGTTTGAAAGCTGAGAAATTTTCCAGTGCTTTCCCTGTGAGGCTGCACCTTTCTGCCTTGCTTTATTTTTCCATTATTATTATTTACATATTTATTTTACTAATCACTTCCCCATCCCACTACCCACGACTTCTGTGCATGCCAAGGTCAATTCAACCTTATGTGACCTGCCCTCCAGGCCAGAATGCTTCAGGTGTGGCATGTTCAGAAGCTGATGATATAGAAAGTAGTGATACGGTGCACATCCCCACCAGCCATTTTCCAGCTCAGGTGCCTGGAAACACCACCTGTAGCATGGGGGCAACCATCAGCAGGCATCCAGACCAGGGCCCAGCCTCACCTGTCTGAAATCAAGGGGCCATAACCTCTGCTGCTGGGTCCTGGCAGAGCACGTAAAGAAACTAAAGTCAGCCAGTTAGCTGTCTGTATGTTAATCTTTAAAAATGTCAGCTAGGTCCAAGAGAAGGATCTTATTGTGAGTCTCACGTATTTGATAAAAGGGACCCTAAATAAACATTATCTCTACCATGCACTGTTGTATGTTATTAACCCCATTCCTCTGTTCACGTGTTGACCCACGTCCTTACCTACAACAGAGATACCAGTTCTATAGTATCCATTTCTGTAAATATGACAACCTCCATCAGGATTATCTTCCATTGACTCGACAGTGGTAAAAGAGTCTGAATTAGAAGATGCTCCGGTCGTTACTGCTGAGTTGAGGGAGAAAGAATAGATATGTAGGTTTAGAACAAGTTCTGCTTAGAGTTATTCTGAACATGGCTGTATGTTTCAACTGCATTCATTACATAGGTCATTGATGACTTTGATTTGCAGCTGTGTGGTCATGTACATGCCTGTATGGGATCATGGTAATAAGCCTTAAAGAAAACATACATGCCCAGCTGTAGAACCCAGGCATGGCCTGGGTAATCTCACTCTAAAAGCCACCTTGCTAGTCACCCATCTCTGTGAAATAAAAGTGAGATTGCATGGTTTGATATAATTAAACACTTATTTAAAATTCCCAAATCAATTATAGAAGAAATCCAAAGGCCAATAAAAGGTTTTAAATGCTCTCTTTAAAAGCAGATATTTTCCCATTGCTCTATGTTACAGCTAGTGGAAAAAACTAAGAGGGGAAGTGGTGAAAATTGTATCTTTCCTTTAATTTTTCATTGTCACTCAACATTTTGGTAAAAGCACATATTAAAATTCTGAAATTTGAAAAATATAGCCACATTTACAATTTAATAATAGGAGTATTATAACTACCCAGGCTGAAACTGCTGGCCTTTTGCAAACCTTAAAACCCTCTGAGATAATAAACCAATGCTGAACATAATGAAAGTTGTTCTGAAATACGATAGTGCATAAATTTAAAGTGGAAAAGCCATTCTGGGTTAATGCCATGTGGAAATCACATGTTTTGGAATATTAATAAGTTTTTTCTAGTTCAATCCAATCTCATTAATTTTAGGTGGAAGTTAATGCAAACCAGAAAGGAACTGGCTATAAGAGTGTTCTGAAATACCTATTTCTCACTTAAATTTTATATCTTACCTCAGAAGATGACCCTGAGTAGGCAAGGCTAAAACCACTTGACCTGGGTGGTAGAGGGTATCAAAAGAAATTTATATGTACTGCATGTCCACTTGAAGACATCTGTATGCTGTCGCTGCGGTGGTAGAACTGGACATGTAATGTGTTAAATGTGTAAATGATGCCTGCCGTGGAATCATAGAAGAGTTTATGCTTATTGATTCTGTCTCTAAAACAATTTATAGAGGGTTTGCAGAGCCTTGCAGCTCTTTCATTGGTGACAGTAAAACTTCTAAAGATATGAACTTAAAATATCATAATTTAGAGTGTTAGCATAGCTTCTAATATCACTGCTGTTTGATAAACTCTTACCTGCTGAGGTGGGCAGTGGTGCAGTGGGTGTTACTGGCTTGCAAGGTACAGGTATAATGGCTTGGACAGTTAAATTCAGAGTGAAGTTTCCTTGCAGAGTATAGGTGTGAGATGTAGTGGAACTGCTGGCTACAAATAAGCCACTTCCATCTCCAAAGTTCCACTTGTAGGAGATGGCAGAATTATTAAGATAGTAGCTGGGATCATGGATCTTCACATCAAATGTGATTGGTGAGTCTTTGATAAAAATGGAGTCTGAGATGTTGCGGTCGTGTTTTTGGAACATACTGACAAATATTGGAATATTGTCTGGAGGGGAAAGAAAAAGAAGTAAATAAATGAAGCATACATACCTGGCTGCAAACAACAAACAGCTCTGAAGTCCCTGAACAGGAACAATCAGAATATGAGATGTTAATATCTTTAACAGGGGTTTCCTACTTCAATTTATTGATCTGAGGAGTGAAGGTCAGTAGGAGACCCTTAGCCATAAAAGTATGGGAACAAATGAGGAATCACAGGCATCTGTGGAAGATTGCGTTTCCTCTCATAAATAATTTTTTTTTTTTTACAAAGTAGAGCTGTCACAACTGAGCTAGATACAAAGGTAAATTACACTACTCAAGGTAATTTACCAGAGATTCCACACTCATATTAAAAACCTTTCTCAGGCTAATTTCTTCTTTTCATGCCAGATGATGCTTGTGCTGAGTTCTTTTAACACCTAAACAATACCCTCAGTATATTATTACAGTTTATTCCAGCACGCTCACCTGTTACAACGTAAATGACACTTGTTCTTGCAATTGGAACGTATGCTGAGTGCCCTCTCCTGTAAATGGATACTGCCATCACATGTTTGCCAAGAGTGATGTTTGCTGTGTTGACTGAAAACTTTGCTGAAGATCGTCCAGTTGTTTGGTAGTACTGACCTGAAACAGAACATGAACTTATAATATGTTTTCCACTTCAGCGTAGCTACAAGTTGTTTTAAGAGAAGCAATATCTCTGTGAATCTTGGAGTATCTAAATCAAAATTAATAGTTTAGAATTGTCTTTCAGATATCTGACAGGTGTTTTTGGAGGACCGAATACTTTTACAATGTGTTTACTCCCATTATTTCTGTGGTTTTTTTGAAGGTATGAGAAAGATGTCCCAAATTTCACTAATCTAAGAAAAATTTGCCAAGGCATCTACATCTTTCCAAAGCAATTACATTACATTAAGCCTTTAGGATTATGTAGTGGATGGTGTTACCTCTTAGGCATTTTAAGTGATCTTGTGTTTGTACACTTTCAGTGGCAAGAAGATATAATACCTCTTGCTTCATACCCTAGAGCCCTTTGTATACATTTGCTTATTTGTCTTTGTAACAGCTGATTGAGGTAAGTAAATAATATCACCTCTATGTAAAATTTGGGACATTATTATTATTATTATTCATGCTGATACTGCTGGTAATACTGATTTAGCCAAGCTAACTTAGGATACTAAGATTTAGTCTGTAGCCAATGTCAGGAATACCCCACCCGTTACATACTCAGGAGCTGGATACACTGAAAATCAGCATCTGTGACCAGATCAATACCACACAGTCAGTGGCAGTTTTCACCTCCCCAGAGGCAAGGAGTGCTGCAGTGTTAAACTGATCTGAAAATATACAGCGCTATGGTCTCTCTCAAACTTAAGAATCTGAAGTGGCAGTGAGCTGTCAGCAAATCATGTGACTGACCTGCTCAGACCCTCTTTTTTTCCTAGAAAAGGTTCTTGAGTACTACTGAAAGGAAATTAATTTTCTTCAGTGGTAGTACTGTAGAATGCAGATTTAAAGATAATCTCCTGGTAACCCATGATTTCCAGGCCAAGCAGCTGATGGCCTCTCTGGAAAGTGAGGAATGAATTCAGGATCTCCACTCAAGAGCGTGGAATCCTTTTTAAAGGACTTTTATTAAAACACACTTGACAAATGAGTTAGTGTGCAGAGTGAATACAAGCTTTGCAGCATCAGCCAAACTAAGAGATGTGTTGCAGTACTAACCAAACGTATGAAACACGTAGACAAAGTTCCTTCTCCTCCAGCCAGGATAATGAGGGAAAGGTTTACCATCTGGGAATACATTATGGCTGTGGTTGCTTGTGCAGTTTTCCCAGCCACAGCTGTCGATCCATTCAGTCCAGTTGTAGACATAGACTTGCTGATCCTGGGAAGCTGGAGGATCTAAGTGTAGAAATAGGACATGTTCCCAGGCAACTGAGAAATGTGCAGAAAGTCAGGAAACAGGAGGCAGATGCCCCAGGTTACAGCAATTATTGCACTTAAACAACAGGTTAAGTGGGATATTTTTAGACTGACATTTGGTTTTTCTAAGATCGGGCTTTATTTGGTTTATAATGTAAACACCGGATTGTTCTGGCTTGGCGTTGTTTTATTTAGAAGCTTACAAAAAATTTACTGTCTCATGGGCCAGACACAATTTAAAATTGCTTGCCCAAACCTTACTGTCAACTACACAGGATGCTACTGTTTCACTGGCGTTAGTGGGGCTATCTGAACATTTGGCAAGCAGAATCTAAAATTTTAAGTAGAAATAGCATCCGTGGAAGCACTGTGAGGAAGTAACTTTGTTTTGTCAGAAAAGTTTTCTATGGTACATTTAAATAACTTAGACATGAATTTCAGTTCCTTTCTGAACAATAAAAAGACAATTTTCCTTCCCCAAACAGCACAACAGATGTTAAATAGAGGATGGATATCAGCAGTTAACAAAACATTAGACAGTCAAAAAGTAGAACTCGGGCTGACAAAAATTTTGCTGATATGCTTTGAAATGAAAATTACTTTGATCAGTAAAAAAATTTGTTGAACTTTTATGAATTCAGAGGAAGAAAAGTACAACAGCCTGTTTCAGTATAGATCCAGCAGCTTCAAACATCGGAATTATGATAGGTTTTTTTACCCCGTGTAACAGTAAATAAGATGAAAAAAGGTGAGTCTCTGATAAAAAAATTGCTTGATTTTTAAATTATTTGTTTTCTTATTTGTTTTTAGTTCTTAATATGTGGGAATGTGAGATTTACTCTTCCTTGAGGGTTTTTCAAGATGCAGATAATGGTTAGTGAGTTCTACAATTCCTAACTGAAAAAAAAACCCTCTCAACTCTATAAATTGACAGCTTTATAAATTTGGAAGAAAACACTGTGACTGTGCAACCTTGTGACTGAGCTGAAAAGCAGTAACAGTTTTGTTAGGAAGCCAAATTATTGTCGCTGTTTTGAGAAGGCAATTTTATAGTGAAGGCAAATCTTAAATTGTCTGGTCCTTATATGTAGTGGGTGCAGAACAGTAAAAATACCACAGTGAACTTCTGAGGAAAGAACCTGGTATGGCCCAGGTTAGACACGAGTGCAGTTATCAGTTAAAAGCAACATGGCTGTTGTTCATAGGGTGCTCCTGTGATGTTTTCAAAGATTTGTGACATGTTCACACCAGCTCTGTAGTCAGACATGTGTATAGTGCAGGGAGACAGCCGTTACCTACCCTGAGTACAGTTTCTCTCATATATTATGTTGCCATCATTATCTTCTTTCTGGCACTTGGGAAACTGGAGAGTCACAACAAAGGTCACATTGGATCCTACCAGTGCTGGGCTATCAGTGTCCAATTTGGCTGTCACCCTTCCACCTGTAGAAAAGAAAATTGGTCTTCACTGCAGTAAAGGATGCATCAGAGCAGCAGCTACATTCAACTGTGCACTATTTACATTAAAAATGTATTTTTTTATTAATTGAATTAAATTAAATCAATTAAAATTGATTCCTCTGTTTCCAAGGGGGTTTGTGCTCATAAGTCACTTGCACTCTTATCCAAACCCCAAATTAGAACAACCAGAGGGACTCATCATATCCCCCCACATCACTTACTGGTCTGTCCTTCATTTCTTTCTTAGAGCTAAGAATGTGGGGTTTTACCCATGGGGGTCAATATGTTTCAAAGGAGAATATTTTTGTTTCTCCCCAGGGATACAGCCTTTAGACCTCAGCTCAGACGAGTGATAATAAACAGAGTCATCACCAAAGTTGTCAAATGGAACTCCACAGTGCCCTACTGAGGTAGCAGTTGAAGCTACCTGTCCTCTAGGGTATGTTTCAAATAATGGATTGTCCTAGAGCCCTGGTCATCAATACTTCTTAATAAGTATTAATGTCTGAGACTATGAGTTGTAGGAAAGCATTTACTGTAACAACTCATCGTTCTGCTTCCTCAGACAACGTACTGGGAATGCTATCAAAGCCAATTGTCTTTAATTTGCTGTTCCTTTCAGCAGTGGTGGATATTGCCCCTATGAAAAAGCACTATAGCACCTGCGCTCTTTGGTGAGGCAGATTCTCTGGCCAATTTTCTTAGTATCTTTAAAATGCGTATGTGCAATCACCTTTCCAGCAGTCCTTCCATCTGGGATCTCCTTCTTCCCAGAAAGGATAAAGCTTTTCATTCCATTTATTTTGATCACTGGACCAGCCTTGCAGCTTCTTGTAGGATGTGACAGGAGAAGTTCTTCCATGGCTCAGCACATCTTGAAACCCTAGAGAGAAAAATGAACATGTAATAGCATTTTCCTTGCCATCCTATAAAAACATTGCTCTTGTGCTGAACAGCCTCCTTGTTACAACTATATTCTTGTACTGATTAGAAAACTCTTTGCCAGTAGAAAGTTACGGCATTTTATCATTGCAACTATAAACACTTACATCAACGATAACCAACATAAAGACAATTCCACCACTGACAGACTGACATTTTTGTACTTGCACTATTGCAAGCTTTCCAGAGAAAGAGTAAAATGATTTACAACGTTTTGACCGTATCAGAACAGTTGTTTGTATGAACGGACATAGTCATGCAACAATCAGGCTAGTTGTACAGAGGTTGCTTGATTGCTGACTGCTTTGTGCTTGCCTAGTAAGAAATCTGTGAGTAAAAGGCTAACAGCATAAATTCACCCTGTGTCTGAGTTGTGCTCTAGTGGAAGTTATGCCAGGAATTAATTTTAACCCAGTGAATCTTCTTTGGTGAGTTGGCTGGTGGTTTGGGTGGGAGGGGTGGAACCAATTGTAACAGAAGCTGGTATTTCCAGAAAAGGAAATTTAAAGCTGAATAGTAAATTCAATGTGTTTATAATATAACAACAAAAACATATTAGCTTTATGCCTATTACTTTAAAATGGCTCAGATATTTAATAACTTTAATAACATCTTTCTTCTCATATTACTACAAATGATGGGCTCAAACTTTTCCCAGGCCTTCTAGGATCCCTCTTTCTGTCACAAAGTACACATAATGAAAAGCAAAGTAAATATCCGAGTAACCTGTAGGAACATGTCAACCACCATAGGATGCCGTAAAAATATGTTCGTAAATAGGCTTATAGCCAGAGTTCCATTAAAGCCTGTGGGCTTTAAACCACTCTGTCATGTTAATCAGGTAACTGCTGGGCGTGCCATTCTGTCACAATATCAAGGGAATTAGGACTTCTGCTTTTCATGGCTTTATTTTAAAGGTAGCTGATGCTGAATGCTTCTGAGCTTTATACCCAAGTGCAACAAAGAGCTGGATGACTTCAAGGAAAATGCAGAGACCTGTAACAAGGGCAAGAATGGCCCTGGGCACTGTAACGTAACTGGCTGTGTTGGAATCCCTCCGAGTTTTGGAAGAGACATAGAGCAGGTGTAGCCAGTCTAAACACAGTCTTTATGGGCATGAGTACTCCTAATTTTACTGCAAGGGAGAACCAGAGAAACAGCACTGAACAGGAGGCAGGAGCTGCTTTCTCTTTATGTTTTATTGCCCAGTGAGATTTCTGCTGGGCAGGAAGGACATCCCTTGGCCAGTCCCATCTCAATGATTGCTCTGAACTGGTGCTGTAGCGCTCTCCCCTGTCTTAAGGGCTGAAAGGTTTGAGGAAAAGAATAGATTTTGCACTCAGAGACATATTCTCCCACGGTCTTTTGCCCTGCAGGAACTCCCCACAGTCTCACTTAAATCACTTGAATCAAGTCTTTCCTGTAGATTTAATATATTTTGATGTGAGCAAAGCATAACATCGTGACTGGTATTTACTTAATGGTCTGTATCACATGCTGTATTGTTTTCACTCTTGGTCAGAAGAAGAGTTGGGTAATGTTGGCCTTCAGAAACTTTTCTTGGGGAAAAAAACAGATTAGCAACTATAAAAGTATTTCACAAAGGCTTATCAAGTTAAATTATATTTTAGGTCATTAAATTAATATGTCGCTTTATTTGAAAGTAACTGGCTAGGGATTTTTCCTAATTTCTTTTTCCCATTTTCTTTGATTTTAACTAAAAATTATTTAATGAATAAAAATGTTTTGATTTTGTCAGATCAAAACATTTCAATCATTGTTTTTTTCCCAAATGCTCAATTCATCAAAAAGAGCTGGAGCAGTTTTAATTTTATAAATGCTTTTAGTTTTGAATTTTCAATAACAATCCTTGAATTCAGAAGTCATTTTCTTGTCCAGCTTTGGTAATAATTCTGGTCACTGCTTCTAAATCACAAGCTTCTTAGGCATTTCTGTGCCTCCCTGATGTGCTTTGTTTATTTCTATCGAATATAAAACATTTCACAAGCCTCAGGACAAGACAAAGACATTTTTTCAGATGAGCAAAGACTTCAGCACTGGTTTCTCTAACACATGGAACTGAAGATTTTCAGTTGCTGAATTTAAAGGAACAAAAAGCTTTAATGTATTTTTTCTTCAACAATGAAAAACACTCAAGAACAGATGTTGGTCATAACCAAAATCAGAGCAATTCAGTTCAAAATAGACACAGTAATATTACACTCCAAGGAACTGATTACTGCAATAGTTTTGGTGAGGTGATCATAGGAGAAAAGATCTTACACTCTGATTGACTTTCTTCTTTCTCATTCTGGTTTTCATTTTGGTGAAAAATGTAGCAAAGACAAGAAGTTCAGCATTTCCTGTGATAGTATGTTAGCCATGAAAGAGAGACCGAAAGCCAATGTTAGAACAACAGCATGAAAAGATGACCCAGCTAAAGAGGATGAAAGTGTATTAGGAGTAAAAAGGCTGATGTTATGGGCAAGCTAAGAAGACAGAAAATAATGTAAACTTTCTCAAGTTACATATAGAAACACAGTAAAGCAGGACAGAAAAGAGTTTGAGGAGCAACTTGCAAAAATATAAAAACTGCTAATTAATCTTTTTTTTTTTTCAAACAGAAAAGTAGCGGAAAGCTTGCCAGAAAGTCTGTAGGGCCAAAAGATGATGTAGATACAAAAGAAGCATTCAGGGAAGATAAAGGGTTAGCACGAAAGTCAAATACGTTAGTTTACATTTTCATTCACAAAGGAGGAGCATAAGAGGTTTCTGTGCTAGAATTTTCTTTACAATGATGGAGAATCTCTCTCAAAATGAGGTGTTGGCACACACAAAAAATAATTATAGAACAAATCAACAAAATGAAGAAGTTGTCTAGATAGGATGGCTCTAGAAAGTATGGAAGTTATTCAAGAGTGAAATAAATGAGCTATTAACCATAGCATGTAACATCTTGCTTAATACTGCCTCAGTGGATGAGAAACAAAAGTTGGCAAATGTGATGACAGTTTTTAAAAACACTTCCAGGGAAGATTTAGAGGATTACAAAAAGTTTGAGGCTCAAATCGGAGAAGCTGGTAGAAACAGCAGTGAAGAACAGAATTGGCAGATACAGTGGATTAATATGATATGCTGTAAAAGGAGTGCATTCCTCACAGATATATTTGAATTTCGCTGAGGGAGCCAGAGAGCATGGGAACAAGGCTGACCTGCTTGTTATAGTCTGCTGGAGTTCAGACAGTATTTGATGAGGTCCCTCGCTAAAGGCACATAAAGGAACTAAGTTACCGTGGGATAAGAATTTCACATTAATAAATAATTGGTAAGGATATATGAACCAAAAGTTATGAATAAGTGGCCAGTTTTCTCAATTGTTGAAATAACTTAAAATGTTCATAACCTGGAGAACAGGTAAACAGTAAAGTTCTTTAATCTGCTGAAGACAGTGTCTTACAGTAGTAGAGGGGAGGACTGTGTGAGACTCAATGACTCAAGAATAAAACTGTATGAAGTTCAGCATAGTTAAATGTAACTTACAGAACAAGAGGCTCTAAACTACCTATTGCTACTTGGAAATGAGATCTCGTAGCTTTACAGTTTTGAATGTGATGCTCATTGGTAGTTGAAGAACTAGGAAAAGGCTAGATAGAGAACGAAGATGAAAATGTCATCACAGCATTGTATAATTCCATGTGTGTTCATGTCTTGAATACTGTCTGCTGCTCTATTCTCTGCAGCTCAAGCAGGGTATGAGAGAACTGAAAAAGTACAGAGAAAGGTGGCAAGGATGCTGCAAAGGGATAGAATTGTTTCCATATGAGGAACAGCAAAATAGACTGTGTCTTGAGCTTGGAGAAGAGGTAACAGAAGAGAATATAAAAACAGAATCACGAACAGCATGAGGGAAGAAGCAACTTGTCACTATTTCTGAAAGTACAAAAGTTAAGGGGAATCAAATGAAACCAGCAGGTTACAAGTTCTAAGTGCATAAAAGATACTTCTTCATGTAAGGCACAGCTAAGGTGTGAAATTTCTTGCTGGCCGGATGTTGTGTGTGCCAAAAATTTACACAGGTTGCATCAAAACGCAAATGCACGAATGGATGGAAGAGAAGTCCAGCAAAAACTGTTAAATACAACGACTCTGCATCTGACAGAGGCAGCTCTGGTGCTACTAATCATCAAAGGCTGGGAAAGTGTCCTGCGTAAATACCGGTATACACTTGCCCAGTTTTACATCCATACTGTTTACCATTGGAGACAGGTACAAGGCTAGGTGGATGCTCAGCTGGACCTCAGCTTTTGAGGTCTTCAGTTTCCTTACTGTAGATTCTGCAACTTGAGCCTAAAATCCCCTTTCTGGTTTCCCAACCCTGAGCTCAGGGAGGCAACCTAAGACTTGAATCAAGCGGTGAGCCCTCTGCCTGCCCACCATGGCTCAAGGATCTAATTCCTTGACTGGGTTCCCTGAGGTTGGGGATCCACAGTTCTGGGTGTCGCGGCAGGGAGTGTTGCCTCTGACCTGGCCTCTCCCAGCCACAGCTGAGCTGAGCAAACTGGGAGAAGCCCATTCTGCATCTGCCTTTTTAGCCACGCTTGACCTGGGAAAATATTGTTAGAAATTTGTTGAAATGAGCCAAGGCTTAGCTCCGGTCAGCTCTGCGTATTTGTGGAGCACAGGAAATAGATAACTGAACAGCTCTCAGCATATTTCTCCAGCTCAGGTGATGTTTCTACCCAGAGCCAGGTAACCCTGAGGTGGAGCTAGCTGTTGCCTACCAGTTCCCAAGCACAGCTCCAGCAACAACTGCACATGCAAGGAGCAGCCGTTTTTACCACAGTGGCTTGGGACGTTGAACCCACGGAGGCAGGGAGAGAGGACGGGGTGAAGGAAACACTCACGTGTGGCAGCGGCACACAGCACTGCTTCGGCCAGGAGCAGGAATCCGAGGTGGCGGCGAGCACCGCTCATGGTGCCAGCGACCTTGTGTCAGCTCAGCGTGCGCAGAGGAGCAGAGTGCCCAGTGCCTGCACACGGTAACTCCTCCAGTCCCCACTGAGAAGTGAGAATGAAGTTTCCCTGCTGCTCTGCTCTCCGATTAAATGAAGGGCCCCAGGATTCATCATGTGATGGAATTAAGCAGAGATGCATGATTTTGTCTTCAGCTTCTTTCAGCTCATGTGCTTATGACTCACTCCCTTTGCTTTCAGCATTCCCTGGGATTTCTGAGACCTGTTTAGAGCCACGCCATTTACCTCGCAGGCATTTTTATACTAGTTTTGCACTATGATCAATTTTTGTACTTAATTTGTTTTTAAATTAGGAGCGTTTATTTCCAGAAATCCAAATTAAGTCTTGCCCCAGCCTGATTTGCAAGTGTTACGGCAACAGCTCACTGCATTTGATGGACCCAGCACTACTTAACCATGTGTCTCTCCCCACATGATGGGCAACAACCATAAACTAAATGGAGACTGGCCAATTCTAACACATCCCTGGACTTGGCTCCTGATCAGAGTTGACTGTTAAGGAAAAAGTTGTTTAAACATTTAGTGGGCATACGCATGTACCATCCAACCACAGTTGCACAATAAGATGTCTCCATGGTTAGGGGTGTGATCACAGACCATAGGTAGTGACAACTAACCAATATGTACCTCACAAGCTGCTGCGACTTACAGACAGACAAGTACTTCATTGTACATACTTCATGGTGTGTAAAGATAAAGGAAAAACAGACTTTGCTGCCCAACATAATAATGAGGTATAACCAATGGCTCAAGAGGAGTAGGGTAATACAGGCAGATTGGCAAACACTAGACTTGGTGGTTCAAATTCAAGTTCAACATGCTTCACCAGCCCAGGTGTTCTTCTGCAGGCAATGCAGCAACTGAATTTCGTTGCAGCCCTGGCAGCCTTGTGAGGTTTCTTGTTTCTGTTTGCAGCAAAGAACAAGCTTTGGTGAGACAACATGACACAGAAGCAAGTATGTTCAAGACAGGAGTTCAGCAGTCGTTTCAGAGATCCCAAAGTATAGCACTGGCAAGTGAGACACTGGCTAGCCAGAAATCAACAAGTTGGGTGACACTACACCATTTGTATTTCAGACATGGCAGGGGAAGTCTGTAAATCCAAGGCACTGTCAACAGAATGAAGAGATTGCCCAATGGAAGGAGATTTTAGAACTGTGACTACTTTTTTTTTTTTTTTTTTTTTCTGGTTTGTTCTTAGTTTCTTCCGTTTTTCTAGCATTTTCTATTAGTTGTGTAAGTTCTTGTCACTACCCAGAGTGCCCCAGCCAGCATTTCTCTCAGTAACACAGGCTCTGATATCCAGTCCTGTGCATCTTGCATATGTAGACTCCATGCTTCAGCACCCTCCTGGCTGGAGCCAGCCTTCCCTCCTCCTGCCAGCCACAGAAAAAGGTGAAGGCAATAGCCTTAGGGATACCGGGCTTGTTTAAACTAAGCCCTCATTATCTGGCAGAAAGGAGAGGGAGCATGAATCAAAGTCAAAGCTGTGACTGACTATGCAAAAAAATCATATGACTGCAGCGTCCTCATGTGATTGTTGGTTTTTTGTTGTTATTAAATCAACTACATTCCCAGTTGAAATGTCAGGTTTTGAAGCCATTCACATTTATTTTTTAATCCATGTGGGACATGATTAATTTTAATTGCCCTCCTTTGTTTCCAGGTTGTTGATCCTAGAAGTGAAAAGTGACCTTCAAACACTGTATTTCAGCACTGGAGGCCTGATCCAAAGTCTGCTGGGGAGAAAGGAGGTTGGAACGCTCATTCCCAACAGGGTTTTGAGAACCTCCAGAGGAAAACTGCTGACAACAAATGCCTGTTAATTAAAAACAAAAATTTGTCAGCATAAAAACAATAAGGTTGGTTAGGATGGAGTTTTTTGCCATGTTATTTGATACATGAAATTGTTACATAAATATTGAATGACACTCTCAATAAGGGCCAGCTGTTGGAAATTATTAAACATGTTGTAAATAGACTTCAGGGGCACTGAGGACCAGGCCTGCGGTTAGAGGAATCCAAAACCACCAGGGCTGGAGGGCTGACACAGAAAATGTTTGGATCCATTTGTGCTGTGGCTGCAGCCCACAGCATTAGCAAGAAAAGAGAAGAGAAAGCCATGTAAGCAGGGAAGAAAGAGCTAGGAGGAACAGAGATGTAAAAGGAGTGAAGAGAAGAATGAAAAAGCCAAGGCAAAGTATAAGTGAAGACTGAAGGGATCATCTGAAAACTGAGCTGACTTCTCCAAGTGTCCCAGCCACAGCTGATTATGTCTGAAAATGAGTCCATGTGAAACACTGAAGAGTTGCTTGCAACTGGTTGATTATCACCAGATCTTAAATTAACTTTATAGTTTTTAATTATTACTCTTGGTCTCTGAGAAACACCTTCGCAGTTAAAACAACTGAACTGAATTGTGCAGCTGTAAAAGAGAAAAGATTTAAAATAAATCCTAAATATTCTCCCAGCAAAGAAACATACATTCAGAGATTTAGGGCTTAATCTGACAAAGAAGTGGGTGTGTAGGAAGTGCTCGGTACTTCACAGCTTTAACGCCTCAGTTATTAAAACTCATTGAGGAGATGCACATCTCTGCTACCTGAAGGCCTGTCAGATGACAGGGTGTGAGCACATCATGTGTACCTGCATGTCTAGACTGTGACAGAGCTGGCACGCTTGCACTGCTATCATACCGCCATCGCCACAACACGAGTACAGGAATTGTTAATCACTGCTTGCAGGAACTTTAAAAAAAAAGAAAAAAGAAAAAAATAAAAAGAAGAAAGGATTTGAAGAATGAACTTGACTTTTGGCGAAGCCGGCAAAGGAAAATGAGGCGATCTTGTTTTGGCAACCAGGTACTTTTAGGTAAATGCTGTCTGTCTGCCGTTACCAGTGGTCTCATGAGGGAACTCTGCTTAAGGCTGGACAAATGCCCGTTCTGGAAAGAAATCATGTGTGTCTTGCTTCATGTGGGGCAGTGGCCATCAGCTGACTGAACCGAACATGCAAACAAAGCCACGGTAGCAGTCTGCAGTCTTTCTTGTTGTACGGGGGAAAAAAAAAGCTGTACAAAAGCTCCTGATCAGTTTATGGCACCATCCAGCTCAGTTTATCACTGAAAAACGAATTAACCTTTGCAACTGGACAAACAGGCTTTTAGTAATTCCAGCGTCTTCATTTTTTGCTTTTGTGGTAGCTGAAGCTACACATTTTACTATTTTTTGTGGGAAGGTATTTCCTTGCAGTCATACTTTTCTCCAAATTTCTGTGTTGGTGTTGATGTTTTCCAAACTTGGCACTTGACCACAGCATATAATTCTGGAGATTTTTTTGTGATAAAAGTAATTTTTGGCCTGATTTCCTCTAGAGGGAAGGCTTGAATGTGCGTGCCAGCTCTCCGCCTTTTTTGGGGTGTCACTCTCTTGGTTCCTCCCTACAAACGCTAAACTCACTGCTCAGTCACAGCCATGTGTGTGACAGAGTGCCCCAAAACACCTCATGAAAGCTGCTTGTGAGGAAGGTGGGGGAACCACAGAAATCATCTGCAGTACTTTGACATCAGCAAATCCTCAGGAGGGCTCAGCCTTGAGATACAGAGCACCCCGGTCCACTCACCCCCCACCGGTGGACTTGGCTTCCCTGCCCATGGGAGTTCTCACTAATTCATGCAGATGACCAGCAGCTGACGACAAAGCATGATAACAGATACCAACACTCCAGACCTCACCACGCATCTTTTTTTAAAGGTGTGTAAACAAAGCAAGTTTATTCAATGTCTCTAGGCAGTTTTGATTCTTGTGGTTTTTTTTTAAACTATGGTGTCAGTGCAAGGAGGAGGCATAGCTATCCTGGTAGTCCCAGTGCTCTGCTGTCATAGCCCATGGTCTTCTGAAGGCCTCTGTAAGCTTCTGGCTCACTCTGTGTGCTCCTCAGCTCACCCGCTTTTAGTTTTGAATCTGCCACTGTTCGTTTACAGTTTGGACATTGGTTTTACTGTACTACTTTTCTCATACTGATTTAATGAACTGCTAGTTACGTGGTTTATATTCACAATGATTCATCAAGGCACAGTCCTCTTCAAATCACGAAAGCAGATAATTGCTGTGAAAGTGCATGATTGTGACTGTGTGAGACCCATATTTTGCATCATATTATAATGAAATCCATTCAGGCCTCCCTGTTGCTCAGAGAGGTTTTAAAAGATAGTTTTTGTATCATTCAACTCAAGAGAGAGCAGCCAAATTATTGCTGAAAAGTTCTGTTTTCTCTAAAGACATTTATTGATACTTTGGCTAGGAAAAAGAGAAAAATTTCTTCAAAAAAAGTAATCCAGGAACAATCAAACCAGCAAAACGCAACCAAAAAGGTGACATATCAAAGAGAATATGCTTAACAAGAACATCTGCTGGGTAGTCATTTTGGTGGGAGGGCACGGAAGGAGAAGTAGTCTTATAGCCAAAGTCGTCGTCTTTAAAGCTTTTCTAAGAAACAATATAAACTGAATGTACTCAATTATACCTTGTTCCCTGTATATGCTATGTTTCACTTATTATGGGCTAGGGATAAGAGTTCAGCACAGAAGCTCAGTTGTTTTATGGTCCAGTGAAATTGCCTTGGCTGTTCAAGAAATAACCTCAGCACTTCCCTGAAATAGGAGTCAGAATAAATGAAAATGCTGGCAGCTGAACTTTAGCATAACATATTCTTTAATGTGTTAACAGCAAGAATATGGGCAAAATTCTGCATTTTTTTGGACTGTATTCCCACTGACTCATGGCATGAATTCAGACAGTAACCTCTTCCTTAGAGGCTAGACCAAGCAGTGAATATACAGGCAACGGAGAGGGGAGAAAAAAGGTAAATATATTATATAGCAACCGGCTTTCTGTCTAGAAGCCTGGTTTAGATAGCAACATTTATGGCAGAAAAGGAAGGCAAACTCTGAGCACTAGGAGCTGTTGTGCTCCCAGTGATTTGTTGCTTTCACGCTAGGACTTAAATCCACCTGGATCCCCCATCAGTGGCTGACGGCATTGAGGAGGACTCAGTTGGGGGCCTGGAGGGAAATAGAGGGAAAAAGGTTGTATGGTTTTTGGGTTGGGTTGGGTTTTTCTACGTTTACCTGCTGCCATTTGCACAGAGTGGTCACAGCTCGCTGGGACCATGGGTTAACTGGTGAGGCACAGGAGGAGCCGTCTGGCTGTGCCGTAACTTGCCTATTCCCATGGCTGTGCCGTAACTTGTCTATTCTCACACATGCATCGTTACCTTGACTCGTCTTCGGCTGCTGCAGAGCAGCGGGTGGCAGGATCAGGCCCTGATGTCGCAATACAGCCCTGGCAGGAGAGGGGATGAAGTCCAGGCTGGTAAGGCAGCTGTGCAGCCCCCAGATGAACACGGGTTACTGCCCTGGCCCTCCGATGCACGGCGGGCTGGAGGGGGTCCTGCTGGCAAAAGCTTTAACAGGAACTGCTGTTTTTCATTCTCTAGGAGAAAAGTATGTTTTTAATGCCCTGTTCCCAAATGCATTACATAATAATCTTTAACAGTTCTGATCACATGTTGGCAGGGAAATATATCATTACATATATTAAATATAGAGGAGTTAGTCTTCTGAGTTTGTCTTAAACACCAATATGCTTTATTTATATTCTCTGTGATAGGAGCAGTAAATTTGCACTGATTCTGGTTTAAATCTGCATTGGAATATGGATATTTTATTTCAACTTTCTGTGCCAGTACTGGAAAACCTAACATGACTTTATTGTGTTACTGTATGAGAACCAAAAAATTGATTTAATACAGCAGCCTACTTGCAATCCCTGGCTTAAGTGAAATACTAAGGGTAAAATGTCTCTGACTAGCATGTGTAATGCACTGATCATCAGAGCTATGAGCTCTGCACGGGGAATACTATGATGTGACTTGATAGGAATCATTAAAGAAAATATGTGTGCATCATGTAACAGAAAAATCCAGCTCTTAGTTCTATAGTTTAAAGTGTGTCTCCTAAAAGAGCAAAATAGCTTCATGAATCTTCCCTCAGCCATGCTGCTTAATTGCAGCTGGTTGCTCAGAGCACTACTGTACACCAGTGGTCTGGAAGGAAGAGAAAGCTCTTCCATGCCTTACGCAAGGGGTTACATTTTCACTGCAAATGGAAAGAAGTAGAGCAGTTATAAAAAATAATTCAGATCCAATGTAAGATAGTTGCAGTTCTTCTCAGTAAAGGACATTATATCCAATTTGAATAGCCTGAATTTAATCCTGTACTGTGTCTCATATCAAATTATAAAAAATGGAATAGTCCTGAAGAAAAGAAAATAAAGAAATGAGAAGCGTAAGTGAAGAGGAGGAAAATGGATTGTACATTCAGAGCTCTATAAATTTACATTGATTTTTCATGCTGCAGTTGCGGTGAGTGGTGTTCAGATGAAGGCAAAAAATTATGGTTTTATGAACTAAGAACAAAATGATAAAATGAAAATAGAGATAATTTGATCTCTTAGTTACCAATTGTTTGCTACATTTCCGAGTACCAAGTTCTTCTATTATTACACAATACAAAAGAACTTTTGGCAAGAAAAACAGGTTATCGAATGGTGCTTTGTAGAATGAAAAATAAAAACATAAGAAAAATCAGCGTTTGCTGAAACACAAAATGTTTCTGACTATCTAAATTCAGTGGAAAACTGTATGAAAATCACAAAGTATTTCATTAAGAATTTAGTGCCAAGTCTTCAAGGCTCTTAGAATTACAGCAACCATAAATAAAACAATTAAGGAACAAACTGCAGTATGAAATTTTTGAAGTCAAATGTAACAAGGCTTAAGGACACTATTTGAGGATCTTGAAAGGCACAGGGACAACATTTACACTGTTCCATAGTCACATAGTTTGGACATCAGGTGACATTTGTTGGAAGCTTCAAGAGGGTGTGTTCATGCAGATAGGAGTCAAAAGCTCCAGAAAATACAATCTTGAAATTTTTGCTCAAATTACAGAGCCTGCTTCTTCATCACAGCTCTGTACTGAAAGGAGAGGGATATGCAAACTCTGTCTTTTATTTATCTACAACATTTTATATTTTCATTCCTATAGTATTTCAGTGCTTTTCATGTGTTTTCAGATTATGTAGAACTCTCATAATGTATTTCTAATAGACATTATTTTTAAAATTAAAAAAAAAAAGTTTCAGGTTATTTACAACAGAAGAAAAGTGATTTCCTTTTGGATGGGGATCACCTAGTCATCCAGAGTTTTGAGATAGCTTCTCCTTAAAATAAGCATCGCTGATATACAAGAACGGCTTTGGTTCTCAAGAGCTACATCTGGTTAGAACATAAATGAGAACTGTTCACTATTTAAATCAGAGCAAATATAGACTAAGACAAAGCAGGCGGTTTAAAAGAGACTCCATCCTTACTCATTGCATTCTCGTTGAACGGGTCCTTTTCTTTTGCCTCAGTCTAGGGCCATTTCAATGGCTATAAGGGCTGTAACAATGTCTGTAAGGGTCTGTTTCCCAGTAGTGACTTTTACTTCAGTTCCTTTCTGAATCCCAGTTCCTTCAGAGTTTAAATCCATCTTCTAATGCTTTTGCAGAAGGTTGTGTGGAGAAAGAGTTGATGAACACAAGTTTTTTTCTAATAATAATTTACAGAGACAATGCTGAGAGCAGGCAGCTCTGTGCTTCAAGACACATCACAATCTTTAGGGAGAGCTTTTAAATTCAGTTAAAAAATGGCTGGCCTGGGGGATTATAGTGGACAGTTTGGGAGACCAGAAAGGTACTTAATTCTATTTCTTATGTACCTGCAAACCATTGAAAGGAAGCAATTTTGTACCAGTCCACGTAACCTGTCATTTACCTTTAAAGTCTCCAAATAAGCATGTGTTGATTTAAATCCTAACAGCCTACAGCAGGTTTTCAAACTGAATAGGGTGAGGATTTTTAATATGTCATAGGAATAAAGACAAGGCTTATCTGGTTAGGGAAAAGGGTTCCTTTGATGTTTATATCTTCCCAAGTTTCTCTGTAATTAAGAACTGGCAAAACAAACTTGCTAATAGAACCACTTAGTACCACGGCAGTATTTAGCAGGCATAATCAGCTATCACTGCTTTGTGCTAAGCATTTCATGACCATATAATGATCATCCAGGAAGCCAAGCACCAGTATTGCAGGAGTGTTTTCATGTGCTTTTGTGGTTCTACGCTATGGCCTCGGCTGAGCCAGTCTTCTACCATGCCAGCTTTGGTGTCTTGGATAAATGCAACCCTATTTAGTACTTGCCTATTATCTATACAAGTCATTGATTGTAAACAAAGGTTGCTGTTGTATTAACTCAAGCTCTTGTGGTAGCCATAGGACCAGCAGGTAATCTTTGGTGAATTCCAACTTGGCCAAGACAGGTAGCAACACTTGCGAGGCAGGAAGAGAGTGTGGCAGCAGAGAATGAGAATAGGGAGTGTAGTTACACCTTTTTTCGTATGATTAGGGTAATGCTTTAATGATCCAGGACACAAACCTCAGTGGAACCTATGTACCCACAGAGAGGAGAAGGTGCATAGAGATACAATCCTCTGCTAGGGACCCAAGCAAACTTTTACAGTCATCCTTTTCTCATTATCATGGTATGGGACTTTGCAACACCTGCCTCCCTGCTATCACCCTCTCAGGCTGCAATGGGCCACAGCTGAAGCAAGTTGGAAAGAGGCTCTGCTCCCGGCAGTGCAGCTGTTCTGGCAGCAATGCAATGGGGTTAAATGCTTGATCTAGTGTTTTTCTGCTCTTTGCTTTGCCTTGTTTTACACTTGAACAGGGGAAGTCTTGCCTGACTGTTTCAAAAGTTTTGTCTAAGCCTTGTATGGTAACTGTGTAGGAGGTCACTGTCTGGTGATGATGGTATATGAGCAGGCAGAAGGTATGTCAAGTTAGAGGAGATGTGGTTACTGGTTCAGCGGTGTTTCCTGTGGAAAGCCCATCAGAGCCATGCTCTGGAGTCTGCCTGAGCTTCAGTTTACTGGTGAGTCTGAATATTCTTACTTAGACCTGGGTTGCCTTGAATGTTTCGGATCCTTTTTTGGGGGCAGTAGTTGCCTTGCAAAATAAAGGAGGCTGCGTATACTGATGCACGGTCAACTCTCTCCAGTTTGAACAGAGGGAGCCAGTGGCTATTTGGGCTGCTTCAGGAGTCTGCTGGTGTGGTGGAAAAACATCTCAAATCGTCTGAGTTCATTCACATTCAGACTCTCCTGTACCTTAAGACTTATGGAGTAAGTTTTGTTAGGTTTAAGATTAGAAGATTAATTAATACATTGCGAATCTCCTCAACTGATATTTATAGCCAGCACTTTCTTCAAAATAATCTGAGGATATGTGAAATGGCTTGAAAAATTTCACGTGTTTTGGCAGAAATGGTATTCTCTGCCAAAGGAAAGAGCGAGCAAATTAGTGTAGTGTGTCATATGACAGAATGAAGGGTTAGTGAACAATTACTGCTAGAAACTGGCCAGAAGGCAAAAAATATTATAACAGTTGTCTTATTTTAGTAAGATTGTTATTTCCAGTTTAATTTAAGTGAAAGATTGTTCATGGTTTCTCTTTCCTTGTAGAAGCTCTTCTGCAATGACCCTGATTTCCCCATAAGCTCTGGGAGGCTGGAAGGTCCTGCAGTCGCAGAATTCTAGGAATAAGGAGGCTTGGGGTCCATCAGCACAGCTCTTGGATCATAGATAATTTCTTTGATTTCAATTAAGTATGAAACTGGCAGCAAGTTACCAATCCAGTGTGAAGTTAGGAACCTCAATTCTTTGTTGTACCTGAACTTACAGACATAGTACTGCTCCTTGTTCCTGGGTTAACTTCATGTTTGAACATGGAAGAATTTTGGTTTGACATTGAAACAGGTCGGTTTTGACCCACAGAATGTACGTATAGATTTGTGCCCTATGTCCTCTGCAATACCTGAATGGGGCAAAAGTCTGGCAAACTACTCCAGATACTAGATTCACATGTGTGCTCATCAGCCAGCCAGTTGCTAACAGTATTCATAGCAGCTGAGTTTTGCCTGGTTTTCTTTCAGTTGCAACACTAATTTTGGTCTCCTTCCTCATCCAGCTGCCAACTCCTACTGCAGCTATGAGAATATAGTCATCTTTGAGACTTAAGCACCTGGAAATTGGCCATGGGGTTAAAAAAGAGCGACTGGCGCAAAAAGAATCACAGAGGGATGATCAGACAGTATAATCAAACCCACGTTATTTTCTTAAGAAACCTGCTAAAATTGAGTAATTTAAATATAAACCAGAAAACATCATGAATTGGACCAGTTTTCTGGCTCCTGTGCACTATGTCAGAAACTTAAATTGCCATTTGGAAGTCCTGCTTTGATAGGGAAATTTTTAGATGGCTAACAGTCAGCATCACAGCTCTGGGGCATCTTTTCTAGAGATGGGTCCACAGTGAGGGTCTGTGAGAGCTGAGCAGGGCACGCAAGATGCACAGTGTGCACTGGGGCTTCTTGGCTCTTGAGTCCTCTGGCCAAGCTCCAGGGCTGTGTGAATCATTCCAGACCCGGCGTCAGAGGTGGGAATGCTGTAAAAAGCAATTTATTTCCTCTTCCTGTATGCCACGTGCTGCAACATATACAGACTCCTAAGTAAATGATCTAGGATGCATGGTTGTAAATTATAGCCGCACACACTAACAGATTTTTAAGAACAACAAAAAAACACCACATATTGTTCTCATGTACTCTTTAGTTACTTTATAGGACTCCCTCTGTTCGTGACTGTTTCTCTTATGTTTTTGTTGGAAGAATAAACCTTCTCAAAGTAGATCATCATAAGGATGGAATGTGTCCAATGACCACTTAAGTAGGAGAAGATCTCTTTGCTGCCAGAACCATTTTATTGCAGCTGTGATCAAGAAGCATCTTGTGTGCATTTATTTGTTTTTTTTCCCTCCGGTACTGTATTTAATATTGAGAGACTCTGCTAATCACCTTAATGTCACCCAATATTTTTCCAAACTGAAAGTAGGTAAATAGAGACAAACAAGTCAGAGAGAGACCCCTGTTTTTTCAGCACAGATAGGACAGCCTTATATTTTGTCAGATATCCAACATAACTTGGTTACCTCAGTACGGACCTGTTATTGGTGACCAGATGTATTTCCTGCTGCAAGGATTAACGTATATTGCTTGTGTTACTTGTATAATGCGTGCTCTTTGATAGGCATTGCTCTGTAGTTTTACTGTGAAAAGAAGGATGGACTTGTGCTTCAGCCACATACCCAAAAAGACAGGATGTCCAGGCTTTTTTCCCCTGGCAGTATCGGGGATTTCAGCAAACTTGC
>NW_009637529.1:0-14876 GCF_000690535.1 Cariama cristata | reverse complement strand
GGGAGACTTTTGGCCCCCCCCCCCCCCCCATCTTTTGTACAGCATTGCTCAGAAGGGGAAAATTGGAGAAAGTTAATCTGATTGTTAGCAGATACAGACAATTAACCAACTGTTAGCAGACAGTCATTAGAGCGTAGTTAGACTACAGTCATTATTGTGCGGAGGCCTGGAGGTGCTTCCTCCTTCTGTGGGTTGTACATCTGATGAATGACAAAAAGCTGGTGCTGCCTCTGCTTCCACCGCACAGCTGGGAATAGAGACCATCCCTGTAGCACATTCCTTCCTGAAGGGGTGGGGGGACAGACAGGAAGGTACATCACTGTATCAGTGTTTTTTAGGAGAAAATAAACCTTCTGACCTGTTCCAGACAAGTGTCTGGAGAACCAGAAGCGCTCACTTGTCAGAGCTGGGGGCGAGCTTTAACATCGCTAAGTTTCTAGGTGTGGTCCTGAGAAGTACAGGCAAAAAGACAACTGTGGGAGGAGTTGACTGGTGGTTATAGAAGATGATTAAAGGTTATGGGGGATTAATTTTGCTAGAAACCTCATATGATACGGGGCTTGCATGTGTGAGTAAAAGGCATTAATGGGACACAAGCTTGAAACAGCACCAGCTGGAAAGACAAGTCACGCTGGAGCTGTATCAGGACCTACCTGCAATGTACGGCTCTGCTTGTGTTCTTGGGCTGGCTTGGAGGCATCTCAAATAATTCATGAATACTGTGTCCTGACAGGGTCATCAGCATTGTATGCACATGTGAATTCCCATGGAGGCTTCAGGAAGAGGCACAGACCTCTGGAGAGGAGGGGGTTCTGGTGGCCACTTCCCTCCTCAAAACCTGCATGGGGAGGCCAAGGGAGTCATGTCCCCTGGTATGCAAAAGCGGGGGACCGGGGAGCTTGCGGGGAGTGGGAGGCATGCAAGGCAGGGCATAAAGGCATCAGTCTCCAGGAAAACAGGTAGGTCAGATAGAGACAGAGATGTTTGAAGCAGGCTCTAGGCTAGAAGATCGGCAGTGAAATTTGAGACAACCTTATCTGAAGGCAGGCAGATCTGCCTGCAGGCTGGGTCTCTCTCTTATGCTATGCCAAGTTCCTACAGTGAAGTTCAAGCAAGGCTTTGCTTTGCAAGGGCTTGTTGGTCCCCAGCCCCGTGGGAGCTGCTGAGCAAGCACAAAGGCCATGGGAGAACACTGAAGGCTCTCTTCTACCCCAAAAGAGTTAATATATACCAAATACAGAGGGTGGTTCTCCACCTCATCTACTGTCCATTTATCATACAGAAACAGTAAGTGATACCAGGCTCTTTTTTTTAAAACGCAACCCATGGTTATAAACTGCTATTTCAGTTCTATATGATTTTAGTTCTATTTCATCATTGCAGATACTTCAAGGGAAGCCCATACTTGCAGAAGTAGACTACAGGAACAAAATATCATGTGACTGTAAGGAGTGCTTTAATACTGAAATGCATCACAAGCCAGAGCTGTACAGATACTTGTCAGGCTGAGAAAAATGCAACAGCACTGGTTAGACAGAAAAGCTAAGCTATCAGAGATCAAAACTGTACCTCATTAATCTCCCTTTAAAAGAGATGTGACGTGGTTTTACATGCACATACGCAAATGTCGCTTGTTTGATTCATACAGGAGGGTGGGTTTATTTTGTATAATTAGAAATAATCTAATTATGTTGCAGGGCATATGCAATAGGCACATTTCATGTGATTTGCAAAGATAAGGCTCCACAGAAGACCTACAGAAGCATGACTCGACACTGACTAGAAAGCATTTAGTTTGCTAAAAGCGCACTGCCATAACGAAACAGAAATTCAGGTGGAACAGGATATAATTGCTGCAGGTACTTTAAAACCACCAGATCACTTTTCTGATGACTACTATGCAATTAGCAACATAACACATCTGCGTGCTGGAAGGGGTAAGAGGAGAAACTTGTTTCTTATGTCTCTCATGTGACATGACATTCCCTACTGCCTGTGGAGGAAAGACAAAACAATCCGCGTACCCGAACAAAAATGTTGATCAGCCTGCTGACGTTTAAATCTTGTTCTTGCTCTTCTTCCCTCCGTTTTAAGATCTGGTTTTGTCCTTTTGCAGGAGGGTAAGTCCCACCAAGGAGCCCATTGCATGATCGAGTGTTGTAAGAATGTACCTAGCTTTATTCTGCAGACCAAACTGAAAACTTGCAACAGCATTGCAGATTAAGTAAGAATATTGCCTAAGGTTGGGTTGCTAAGAACTACTCTCTGTTTTTTCGCTTGGTTATTCTTAGCAGGAAACCCAGGTGATTGCAAGTGAGAGTTTCAAGACCAAGAGGCATATTTACTCCCAGTGTCAGGGAGCTAATCTGCCTCTTGAAACGCAGAGGAGAGAGGTTCCCTCTTTATGGCCAGCCCCTAAGTCATTCCCGGGAGAGGGGGCAGGCACACACAGCTGCCTGCCCCAAATGCTCAGCGTTGCAGTCTTGTCACTCTCTTTACAAGTGCTAGTGTATTTTCACTCAAAGGCAAGGACTCGGATCTACTTACGTTGACTGCTGCCTCTCTGAGGACATGTACTGTTAGTCTTGACAGGTAGGGATTTGTTTCTAGTGTTTTGGCTTGGCCAGATCTTAACAGAGGAAGAAAAGGACTTTCCCAGGGGGGAAACCGCCTGTCTAAGACATCTCTGAGGAAGTACCGCAATATTCCGGTCACTAATCAAGATGCTTTAAAAAATCACGTTTCCTCCTTTCTGAGAGGGTACCCTTTCAATAAGATGATCATTCCAAGCCACAGCCTCTGCTTTCACCAAGCAGTAATTATTCAGCCTTTCAGTTTCCTGCTAAATCCTCATTTCCAATCACTTTGCTTGCTCTCTGAATCTGCTTCCACTTGTCATGCAGTTTTCTGGCAACTGTGTGCCAGAACCAAACGCAGCATTACTGCAGCTGTAGGAGATTCCTACAGCTCAGACTACATTGACTTTACTCAAACTACATTTAGATTTTACTGATTTAAACCACTGTGGCTTCATCTTTCACATACTGTCAATACCTTTCCACTCTACAGTTTTCCCTGTCTGCCTGAATATTAGTAGTTTAGATTTTTTTTCCTTCAGCTGCTGGCTTATATTAGGTCGAACACAATTAGATATCTGCTTAAATTATCTAAATACAACCTATGGCTTTCTTCTTCCACTGTTGTGCAGGTAAATACCAAATTACAGTTTCTCTCTATCCTCTACATTAGGGCATGGGAGGTGGGCTATAAACAAAAAGCGTTCACTTGCTTGTCAGTGTTTCTGACTAATGACTAACTCCAATCACTGTTACATAAACAGCTGACACCTCTTACATGCCTGCACCAAATGCCTTACTAAAAGCCAGAAGATCTGTCTTTGGAATCTCCTCAAATTATTTGTAACCATCAACAAAATAAATACCTTTGCTTGCCAAGATATATTACTTCTTCAGTCTCCTAGCACATCCCAGGAGTGCTCTGTCACTCTTCTGAATAATTATCAGAACTATAGCAAGTCCATTAGCGGATTCCTTTACTGACCAGTACAGCAAATTATCTGGACTCCCACTGTGCTGCAGTAAGCTCACATTTCACAAATATTTTCTTACTTGCCTTTTATCAGTTACTGCATTACATCCTCATTGATTTTTCAACTGTCCCTCATTTCAAGTATTTTTAAAATAGATTTCTACCACTTCAGAGTTATAAATCTCATTTCAGTGCTCCTGTATTAATAGGCCTTTTGTATTCCTTTCCCCCCAGATATGTTTGTGAAAGCTCTTCTTTCCTTATCCTTCTGGCTGTTAACTTCTTGTTGTTGATGTCCTTAGCTTTATTCTCTGAGGCTGAAACCTAGTCAGTTGATTATTTGCAGCCCATCTTCCTTCATTCAATGTAAGGCTACCTTGCCACTTTCCCCTGCATATAGTGGAACTACAGAGCCCATGGCTACTATGATGCTTAACTTTTAAGACAAAATTGTAATGCTTTCTGAGGCTCACTTCCCACCCTCCCCTTCTCTGCTACTACCTCACACTTTGAGATCTCCCTGTGCTGCCAGTATCACCTGGAGGAAAAAGGGCAGAGAAAATCCATGTGTTAGTTGCTGGGTCGCTTCCTCTGCTGGGGCAGTGGAGGGTTTTTCTCCTGTATGCAGCTGGCCTCAAGTGCGCTGTCTGAGGATTAAACCGTGATCTCTTGGAAACCAAAACTTCAAATCATTCTTCAAATTAGTTGTTTGCACCATACCACAAGAATTTCAGTGACTTATAAATCCTGTTATTTCAAAGTAAGGGAAGTGTTTCAAAATAGCCCATGGAGCTTGAATGTTCTAGCGTATTTCACAGACCAAGTTTTCCTGCTAATCAGGACACGTTACACCTCTTTCCTTGGACATTCACCTTGTGTTTCCTGTTCTAAAACAAAGTAGAGTAGGTGACATCTGTGAGTTTGCTGCCACCCTGTATGTGTTTTTATATGTCAGACCACAGTATTGTGACCTTCTGGAGAGCAGCCATACACCAAACAAAAAAGCATTTGCAAAAAAGAAAAGTTAAGAAAAAGGAAAGGATTGTAGCTAAAAGGAAGATGGTATTTAGCTGCCTTTGTACCTGCAACCAGCTTTGATATCGAGTATACCAAAAGCACACCAGGAGAAAAAAAAAAGTGCAAATGTTGGGAAAGATTGCTTTGATCTACTGACAAATTGTTGCTTATTTTCTGCAGTTTAGTAAGCCCACTAGAGCAATACTATTTCTTTCTATTCTATCCTAACCTTACCTTTATTTCTGCAGCTAAATACACAGCGTGCCTGTTGCTAGCTAAATCATATCACACTGTTCTTTGCTAGCTTTTTAGATGCTCAGAATTCCATTTGGGATAAACACCAAGTCTTAATATCTCTGTAATAGTGATTTTTTGATCTTTGAGTGTGAGATGGTGATCTTAAAAAATGCATTTGTTCAAAAAATTTGACCAACCATGATTTTTTATTGTCATTTAAATTAGGAATACCTCCCTTAACCTTTCTATTTCTTCATGTCAAGGTGATGTAAGACTTCAAAATTATCTTCTTCCTTTAGGTCCCTGTAGGTTAGAATGATGTTTGAGAACATGTAGCCAATGTTCTTTTGTATTGTAGATTATCCAGATTTTTCATGGCCTTACAAATTTTTTTGTTTAAGCAAAAGCACTTCCACTTAAAAGTGCTTGCACAATTTTGAGCCTTGAAAGCTCTTAGTGCAGCTTAGCAGCAACAGCCCAGCTAAGATACTCTAAGACTAAAAGTTTTCACTCATCATTCACTTAATGCTGCTTTAAGCTCTTCTGTAGCACAGCAGCAGCACTGAGGTATGGAAGCTCAAAAATCTTGCAGTGGCCTTGTGTATAAAGACACTTCAACTTCGTAAAGATAGCTTTGGCGTTTGTCAGAGGTAGCCTGTCCTGAACTGTTACTTAGAATGTTCTTCTCGTTTGATTGTTTGTCAAAGTAGTCATTTAAGAGGATGAACTTGAGGAAAAAAGCACAGGTGACTTCAAAATTACTACTACCTTAAATGCAAGACAGAACCATCCACAGTCCTCTAAAACATGCCATGGGATCCTTAAGGTTATCAGCAGGACTTAATTCTGTACCTTTACCCCAAAATATACTCTTGCCATGCTACAATGCTGCTTTAATACAAATAATAATAAAAATTACAGGAACTTTAAAAAAACCTTGTAGCTTTCTGATACAATTGGGTTTGAGAACCACCAAGGTTTCACAGATGAAATACAGGAAAAGGTATAGCATGTAATAGAATGAGTTCAGGCAGTTAGAGAATTCATCTGACAAGCCACAAACACTTCTTTGCTTGTTGTTAAAGTTTTTATAAAAGTGAGTTTAACAATTTCTGCAAAGATGGAGGGTTTCTTCAACTACAGTGGCATAACGGACTTTTGGTACGTTCTTCAGTTCCTGTGTCAAAATCTGAGTAACTGGCATAAACAATCCAGAGCTAAATGAGCCCTGACAGATGGATGTGTCCTCTTAATTTGTACAAGTCTTAGTACTGCTCTGGAGGCCCCACTTGGAAAAACACATTTCATAAGAGTTAAATGGAACTCTGGGCCAACATATCAGTATTTTGTTTGTGAGTTGCAGGAAGCCTGCACTGGGTCATTAACAACAATAACAAAAAGCAGATGCCTTATTTCATCTACAAAACAATCACTAGAAAAATCCACATAAGCAGCCCAGTACTATAACATATGCAAGTTTCTGGTGCATCTACACTGAGCACAGAGACTGAGGAACATGGATTTCTACTAAGCCTGCAGCCTAGTAGCAATGCATGAAATAATACATGCACACTGTTTGAGCACGCCAGTATGCTGTGGGCCTTTGGCAGGAAACGGCTATGGTGAAGTTTTAAGCAGGACCATGGCTCCATAGCAAGACCTGTGAAATGTTACTTTCAAGTGTTAATGAAACAATTTATTTATGTATATCCTGGAGTAAGCTTTTGCTTTCCTCTTAAATGTGAGGTTTGGTAATTTTAAACCATTAATGGGAGGGCCTGGTGAAGAACAAGTGTTCTCTCCTCCTGACTCTAGTACCTCCTCTGGAAGATTTCTGACTCCTCTTCGCAAAATACATACCTTAGTATCATCAATTCAGAAAAGGTATCGCTCATATATACACCCATCAAGTTTTGAGAACCAGACAACAAAATTCTATCAATTCACATAAATGTAGTACATAGTTTTGCAACTGCTTGCAAAATTTTATCTAAAAGGTGTCAACATAACAAAGCACAAGCCTCTTAATCACTATGAATGCTTTCAAGGCTGTCCTCACCCAACTGTATTACATTAACGCATGCATTATGACCTCAAGCAGAACTAACAAAAGCTGAATTGCATCAACTGGGAGAGGTAACTGACCCCCAGGTGACAGAAGCACATAGCTAGTTACAGACCACACAGGAGCCCACTCCCTCCAAAGACAATTGTCAAAGGCTGCACGAACCCTTTAAATAAGAGGCAGAAGCCAAGGTGGTCCCACAACAAGCAGTCTTGCATTGCAAGCCTTTCTTCCTAGCATTCTACTCACAGCAAGCTGTGAATACCCCACCGAAGCATTCTTGCTTTTGACAAAGCCTTTTGAATATAGTTTTTTCCCAGGATTTCACAATACAGAATATAAAAGGGAACTTATTTTCATTACTTCATTTCTTGGATGTAAAAGGTCCATTTAAAATAACTAAGAAATTATAAAATACATTGTTCAAATGTTTATACCTGTGAGTTTATTATTGCAGAAGACTTAGAGATGAAACGAAAATTAACTCAAGTGGAAGCATTTTATTTCATTACTTAACAACAAAATTGTGTAGTTGAGGTATCAGACAAGTTACAAAAAACCTATTTCAGAATAAACCTAAAAGTCCTAAACATTTAAAAGTTCTAACGGTGGTGGCTTAAGAGGAATCTTTCCCATTGTAAACTTTTTTGCTTCAAATTGTTTCAACTCTTCAGCTGATAATTCATTCTTTGGTGTAAATAACTTTTCTGATGTAGTATTGTTTATGACTGGAGAAGACACTGATGTTAAGTTATGTCCAGAGGTACTGGCAGTCTGTCCAGATAAAGTACTGCTTGAATGTGAGGGAGAAGCTGCCACTGGTGCATTAAAAGCTCCAAAGGCTGTAAGTGGAGTGGTGCTTGAAGAGTTCACAGCAGCAGAATTGCCAAACCCTGAAAACCCAGAAGTTCCGAAGCTAGTAGTTGTTTCAGAAGTTTTAAATGAAAAGGAGGCTGCAGATGGAGCCGCCAGGCTGCCAAAACCAACAGAATGGGCTGTGCTAGGGGAGGATGTCACACCAAACGCAGGAGGATTACAACCAGCAGAGCTCCCAAAAGCAGGGGTGCTTCCAGACGATGCACTGACAAGACTGGAACTTGTTTTAAAGGAGAAACTGCTGGCACTGTTACTGCTGCTGTTCACAGGAAAGCCTGCAATTACAAAGTTTATAAAAAAATTGTTAGAATGGGCACACCTGTGGTACTAAACCAGTGCTGTACTTCAATAATGCAGAAGAAAAACCCAAGAAAACATTTAACTGTTGGTTCTCAACACAGGAACTTACTTGACAACCCAAAGCTTGATGTTTGCTGTCCTCCAAATCCAAAGGAAGGCAATGGTTGAGTGACCATGTTTTTCAGTTCAGATAGCTTAAAAAAATACAAATACATAAATGAAAACTAGATTCCAAAGCAAGGAAACGTTTTTCAATAAATACTTGAAGCAAAAATATAGCTGCCCAGTTCCATTTAATACAACTTAGACACTGATCACTTGCATCACAATTGCATGCACTTGCAGCTATGAATGAAATGCTTTAAGGCTATCACTGAAACAGTGAAACACTCCAGAAACACAAATATATTACAGTTTATAGATTTTTTTTTTGTCTGTCAGTCAATGACCCGAAAATCTTTCAGCTCTTGTTCTCATCTCTTAGCTTTATAACCCTATCTATGTCATTGCTTTGACTTACTCTGTTCTCTCACCTTAGCACATCTATTCTTCTGTGCTAAAGCCCAAATCTCACTTCTTCACCTTCAGCATTGAACGTACCAAGGGGTGTGATCATATTTCTAAAAGTTTAATGCACTTCATGCAGACTCCACTTAACTACTTCCTGTCTCCGTGATTATTTAACATTGGCTTTAACTCAAGCATTCTCTTCTGACATGTTACCAAAATGCTCTATGTATCCTAAGATGGCCTGGAGGACAATTCCAGTCTGGTCTGCTGATTATACCTTGGAAGAGTCGACATCACCACATGGAAGAAAAGGTGGCTTGTCTATTTGCCTCTTACTATATGTGTACGTGTCCAGATCCCAACCTTAAGCTATGGTTACTTTCATGTGGCCTGCAAGAATAGCATTCCAAACCTGGGATCCCGCTGCTGCCTTGCTAATATGGAACCATCCTGATTCACTACTTTCCTTAGTTAACTAAAGGGTTTTACAATACCTGCCTGCAATTCACTGATTTCATGATTCCAGAGAAAGGTGGATGTAAGACCCAAAACTGTGTTCATAGACTTTCATGTTCACCTGACTCAGGCAGAGCTAGAATATTGAGTCACACTTCTATCACCTATAAAAAACACAGAGCTGGGGCAGTTTTCAAACTGCAATCTTTATTCTCTTATGTAGTTCTTCCTTACACCCTTTCCACTTGCTCTAATGTTCCCAGGAGTGTTCTAAGATTACTGTCAATGTCTTCATGCTGCCAGTCAGCCAAACAGTTTCCTGCCACATGTGTTTCAGAATATAACATATCACAGTTGAGATTTTCAGAACAGTTTATAGATCTACCACAAAAGCGCTGATGAATCGAGGAATCAAACATTTTCATGTCTCAGCTATTTAAGTGCTAACAAGGATGCCCTAAAAGAATCATGTATATTTGGTTGTGAAATAGTATCCTGCGATCTTCAAAGCAATACCTATCACCTATTTATATAAAGGTAGTAGAAGCATAGTTAAAAACTTTGGTAACAGCTGAAGTTTCTATGGAACATTTGCAAGAGCTCTTCATTAATAACATGGTGGCATATTACAACTACCATGTCTTACAAGTCTTTGTAACAGAAATTAATGTTGGCATTTGCAAGACAGTTCGGTAGGATGTGAGAAGAAAAATATTTACCCAAGATTAATAAAAAAATGACATCAGGAACATTTACCTTTCATTAACACTTACCAAAGCTGCTTTTGTGGATGCATTTAAAGTTTTCAACTGAAGCAGCCGATTTTTCCATTGTTTTGCTAACTGTTGCACAGAGTTTATCTGAAGAGGGGGAAAGAAAAGCATGTTTTTATTATTGGTGAAGACATAAAAAAAAAAAAAAAAAAAGGAAAATACAGTGATCGGACAACTAAACTGAAAGAAGATTTCTATAATTAGAAACTTCGTTAAGCCAAGACGACAAGATTTTTGCCTTCCTGAAACTTCAAGGTGAGGAGCTGAAATTTTTATTATTAACATGGAATTCCTTTAAATTCTCTTGCAATTGCCCTGAAATCAACTTTTTTACTTTACATAACAGGAAGATTAAAAAAAAACGTCCTGGGGCTTTCTAAATCTAAGTTCTATCACTATCTGAATTAGGTGCTTGGGGATAAAAAAACCCAAACTATACACAGAATATATAAGTTTTAAGTATATGAGAACAAACTCTTCAAACTCTTCAATCTTTATTTTATTTCTGGCCTGTCCACTTATGTGCTCACTCATTAAGCTGAAGTCCGAAGGTTTGGCTTAGCTTCTTCCACATTTTCAGAAAAAAAAAAAAATGCTCACTTTCAAAACATTATAATTCAGAACACTTTAATAGTATCATCCTAAGATATTTAGCTTTGCAGAAATTAACTTCCTTAATTTAAATCAACCCCTTTAACATGATCCAACAGATTACTGCACCGAACATATGCTAGCAATAAATAGTACCTGTGTATTGATAACTGTGATTAAAGTATTAAACAAGAAATTGGAAAGTTTTTAAATAGCTTTTCAGGAATTTCAAACCTGAATTTCTTATATTTGAGTTTACCAACACACCTTATTTGAAGCCTAATTGAATTTTCCTTAAAAACTAAACAAGTAAAACATATAATGTCCCAAATGCCTGTAAGAGTGGAACGAGTAATCTTTTTGTAAATAAATTCCTTAATTTTTCAAAAGAGTCTTACATCACAAACATCAATAATTCTTTTGTGTCTAGTCACATGCTGGAAGATCATGTTGCTTGGTATCAGATCTTACACAACAGATGAGAACATTCAGATTTTGACCCAGTTTAAGAATAGAAACATGCTTTGGAAAAGACATGTTGTACTTACACACTTTGTGAGAGAACTGTATCATACAGTTATCCTCTATACACCAAGACATTCATGAACTTGCACTCAGTGCTTCAGTGAGAGGACGGATTTTTTTTAATAGTCAGGTATACTGCATTGTTTAATCATTTCAGCTTATTTTTTAATTGAAGTTTAAAAAAAAAAAAAAAGTATCTCCTGTCTCTGAAAATGCAATTCTGGCAATTTTAAACACATGAAGCAAGAGTAGTGACAACAGCAATTCCTTCTGTAATACAGAACCAAGCAGAAGAAGAAAGAGTGCACTGTAGCTTGAATTAGTTTGTCCTTGCATCTATCCAATAGCCTAATCCCCTTCCTGGCACAACATTAAACTCTGCTAGCTTCCTTGATATTGATAGGACTATGAGGGAGAAACAATACATATAAATTTAGACATATTTTTATATAAACACGTGTATTACTTCTTTTCTAGAAACATATATACTCCTTCAGAATTATCTGCTCTTTTCAGCATTAATTCCCTGCAACAAAGGTATATAAAAGAACAAGATCAAATAAACTTCCCCAGTGTTCTACCTAAAGCACTATATAACCAGCTCTAATGATCAAACTGACAAATAGCATATGAAGTATTAAACTTTTGAGACAGGATTCAAATAACTTCTACAAATAACACACAAGAGCAGGGACAAGACTAAGTCAAGGAGTGCCTAGACTGAGAAAAGACCATACATTTAACTGAGACTAGCTAAAAGTCTATTTCCACCACTTTCTGTAGGAACTGACGTGTCAAGGCCACCAGTTTTAGAAGCTCAGATCTGACAGTTTGAGTGTGTCATCTCGGACAGAAATAGGAAGTTATTGTAGAGCATACAGACTAGCAGCTATTTTTGCATTCTATTTGGTGCACAGTAATTTAAAAATATTTCGGTGTTCTGATAATCTTCTAGAGTTCAGTAATTAAATGAGTCAAGAGTTGCCACCTGAAGAATAGTAACAAGTCTTACCCCGAAACGTGTCCACATAGGTCAGCATTTTTAAATACTTACATAGTTCTGAATGTTATTGTTTGCTCTGGAGATATAATACTCCAGATGCAACTCTTCTGGCGAGAAATCTGGAAAGCCTGTAAGGAGAGGATTAATCAAAAACCTCCAAGAAAATATATTCGTACTTCCAATTGCCCTCTATAGTTATGAAGAAATGGGCCTTGGTACGTTATCTGTAGTAAGTCAGTCGCAGTTGGAGACACAAAAAGGATTCGTTACACAACTTCAGAGATGTGAATGTCGGAATGAATTTGCCGTATTCCAATGTTCCAATATTCCTTTCTGTTGCATCACAAGGCAAACCATCACCATGGAAATGGTTCTACAGAGGTACAACAGTGTGGGCAAGCGTAAGAAACATCCTCAATAGCAGCAATACGTGACAACACTAAAAACATTACCTACCTGAGACGTTTGGCTTTTCTTTCATCGGTGAGTAAGATGAAAATATCCATTGTCCTGAAGATTCCCAAATTTCCATGTCTTTCACTACACATTCACTAGAAAACCAAACCAAACCACAGATGAAGGTGGAATTACATGGTCAAAACAAAACCACCAAAGCAATTGCCTAGTTTGAATCTAAAGTCAGATTCAAATACCCGCTACCATGAAAATTAATGAAGTGTGACACTAGTCAGAATGAACAAGAGAAGTACTCAGTTCTCTGTGGAAAAAATGCACTTACTTGGCAAGATACATAAATGTCCCTTCAAAGCATTTTACTTTATCATCTAACTGCAAGTAAATCAAATCAGATCTTAAAAAAAAAAAGTTCTGAAAACACACAAAGTATCTTTTAATCCTTGTATGGCATATGCTGTCACAAGATTTTCCCTGAAGCTGTAGATCATAATACAATTTAAAACCTTCTCAATAGTAGTCAATTTTACAATAGACATGAACATGCACAGCATTAAATAGCAAAATTCAGGGAGAATTTTCAGTGAGAAAAGAAAGAAAAAAAGAGGAAAAAAAAGAAAAAAGAGGGAGGGAGGGGGAAAAAAAAATACATGTTCCATATAAGTTTTTGGAAGAGAATCAAAAGCATAAAAATCCAGATATTGCAAATGCAAAGAAATAGAAGCTACATCAAGAAAAGAAAATCCAAATGCAAACGAACAATGAAAGGGTTAAAAGTAAAATGGATAAGCAGATTACTACGTAGTAACAAACAAAGATCATAAGTGTTTCAGATGTTTGTAACACAATATACATTCATGTTTGAGAAGCTGAATAAATACTCTATTAAGCATTTTCTTAATGTAATATAGAAATTAAAAATTAAAATTTCCATTAAAAAAATAACGGGAAGCGGTTCTAAAGTCTTCCTGCTTCAGGAAATCACACTGCTTGTTGCTTCTCATCACCTGCCCTGTAATCGCCTTGAACCTGCTGGTCACTCTCAACTGACTCTAACATACACACATGTGAAACCAGGTTTCAATAGTTTTGCTACTGACAGAACGATTTCTTAAGTGTCAGGAAAACTAAGTCAAAGAGTTCACTTTCTCGAAGAGTTGTGGGGTTTTTTCTTTGTTTGTTTGGGTTTTTTAATGGTTTAAACGCTGTCCAAGGGCTCTGACCCCTTATTTTCAAGTACTGAAATCTTTGTTTCCTTCCTTATCCTCCTACCCACAACTTAAATACCATACCATCTTACTAATATCACAGTTGTCTAGCTGCCCAACCCAGGTTCAGAACAAGGATCGCCTTCTTCCCATGCTAGCATAACTCAAGAGAACCAAATGAAGTAGTGTTTTCTATGGTTCCGACTAGATGTCCCAGCTTCCTCCTCATGATTATGTCCTCTGCATTATCTCTAGAAAGTCAGTAAGCTTTTAAATTGCTGATTCTAAATACTTTCAGTGAGACAGGACTATAACTTACAGCAGTCTCTCCTCTTCATCGTTATAGCCATCAGCAATATTTTGACTGTTGATTAACGCTGAGAATCTGTTCTGTGAGAAGTCTGCATTTCTGCTGCTGCCACCTGATGATCCAAAATCAGAGGAGCCAAAAATTCCTCTTCCGTGATCTCTGCTGCCACCCCATGTATTAGATTTAAAGGTAGATGGCTGGATAACATTCGTGTATCTCTGGTTAGTGGTAATCCATCCTCCTCCTCCTCCTCCTCTGCTAGTACCTTCCCCCCCCCCTCCTCCGCTGATCCCCTCCCCCCCCCCCCGAAAAAAAAAAAAAAGCAGATTTTTTAAATCATTATGACATTAAACAATACAACATCGACAAAAACCGTAAGTATAACTATTCTTATAGTGGCAATAAGAAGTTCGAAAAGAAAATGCAGGGTTTTTCCCTAATGAATTAACCTAATTATTTAGTGAGCTTAATCTAGTGAGTTACCCAGGGTAGTTCTGGAATCAGAGGTAAATGTGAACTCCTCTTGCCATCACCGTGCCAACAACTTGTGGCACTGCAGAAGACAGACAGTTTCAGTTTTGCTTATGTTGTTTCATAAAGTAACACTCCCTAGTAGGGGAAAAAAAAAAAAATAACAACTTACAGTACATTTACATTCGGGGGCTCCTGCCCACACAGCTATAGCAGCGGCCCTGTTGCATAGCAAAGGCCTCCCAAGTTAAGTTTTGAGACCTTGGACATATCTGTGTGCTACAGGCAAACTCCCGACTCTCCTTTGGCAGGTATAAAGATAAGTCACTGCAGTCGTGTTGCCGTCTTGCCATGATGGTATCTCTCTGTTCCCTATCGCGTCTCTTGCATACGGAATGCTTCCAAAGACCCACAGCCAATTAGAATTAAAACCACCTTCCAAAGGTACAATAGGCAGGTGCTTGAAACTTGCTCACTGCTCTTATAAGCAAACTTTCCAGAGTTATTTTCATATTTCATATATTCCGGAGCTATTTTCTTATGGTGGTGGAGTCACCATCCCTAGAGGTGT
>NW_009637528.1:0-10494 GCF_000690535.1 Cariama cristata | reverse complement strand
TCCTTCTCCTCAGGGCTGCTCTCAATATTGTACAGAGCTGGTACAGTTGTACAGTACGGAGTACCAGTGTAGTATCTCAGAGCAGCATTTCATCCTCCTGCATAGACCCCACATCTGTGCATTTGGAGCAAGCTGTGACAGCTTTAATGTGGCAATGAATCATTTGGCTGAGACATGAACTGAATGTCCTCCACTGGGAATCAGCATTTTTATCAGGGCTTGGACACAGCCAGTGCACAGCAGGATTGGACCATCAGGGCATGTTGAATTCCCAGTAAAAAAGTGCTAGCAAAGTTCAAAATTACATCAGTTTTCTGAAAAATTAGTTCTTGCTCAAGTATTACCTTAGTTGGGGCTTAGACTGGTGCCATCTCCACCATATCCAAGTGCTCTCCCCAAAGTGCTAACTCTCGGCAGCGGTGGTTTGGTCAGCAGTGTGATAAATGAGTCTGAAAATTATCTCCCAAGAATTGAAATATAGTACTAGTTCCTATTCTTGGAGCTCTTGAAGACTCTCATCGTTTGTAAATCAGCATCTCAAAGGCCTTGCTTGTGCATGAGAACAAGAAGATCAAGAACAAGGAATGAACTCCGACCACTGCCTTATACTACACTTTAGTTCCCATTGTTTATATGCTAATGGGATCACAGAACTATTAAAAACTAGACTGAACAATAGAGATATTTATTATTGAAACTGCATTACACACTTAACCACAAATATCTCTTATCTGACAACATGAAAGCAATAGCACTTTGGGAAAACTGAAAACAACTGTGCATTTGGGTAGTCAGATTCCTCACGAGGGTAACCCACATCCTCTGCAGGAGCATTTCTGAGCTCAAAGGTCCACCAGGGATGACTGGTCAGGGAAATCATCCCAAACATATTTTCAATTTAAAAATCTCAACAAGGGGCATCTTCCTGGCAGTCACTGCAGAACAGGCACGCTGTGCTCCATACCTGTCTATGGCAGCTCAGGAAATCAGGCAGTTGGTGTACAGATGAGCTCTCCAGGGAGACAAAGTCATATTTCAAGAGACACAACTGACCTGGAACTTTTTAATCCCACTCCTGGTTCTTGTTATAATTATATCCGACTGCCTCACATGACTAGCATGTTTATCTACTAACACTATTAGGAAAGGAAATGTCTTACGTTTTAGACACAGAATTATGTTAGCCGTTAGTTAATAGGATTTTGTTACTGAGAGTTGCAGGACTTGGCATCTTTGGCATCTAGGCTATATAATGAGGGGGAGGTGTACGCCTAGGCATCACAATGAGAAAGGCCAGCACACCACACAAGAAGCTGTTTAAACAAGCTGGTTAAAAATACTAAGAGATGTATGCCTTAAATCCCATTCTGCTTCAGGATTTAGGCAGTTTTTAAGGCTTGTTTTTCTCTCTACAGAATGAAGAACTCCCAGATCGATAGGCATCATTAATACCCACAGTTGGCACGACACCAGTGCGCCTCCAAGTACCTGGCCCCAAGGCTTTAGGTGTCCATCCTAACATGAAGAGCTCCTGTACTGGAAGGTCACGCCGCTGGCCATGCTAGCCCATGGCTCGTGGGAACCTACCCAGATGCTACTCACAGGCACATGAAATTCAGAATTTAAAACTGAGGCTCACAGGGAGAGCAAAGGCTGGTGTTGCCCAGAAAACTTGTTGCCTGTTGTAGTCCATGGGCTGGTGGACTTTGAGGAACGCTGATCTGAGGAGACAAGGAGATGAAGGATGTGAAAGCAAAGCCATTAACTCCTGTGATGAAATGGCTTGGCCAGAGTTACCCAGCAGAGCTGGGAGGTGAAGATGGCCTGTGAGGGGCATGTAAAACAGAAAGTTATGTTTTCTGTTGAGAAGTAAAATGGAAAATATCGAGAACATAAAAAAAATCCCTTTTGCAGACTGAAAATGTGACTGATATTGCTCTCTCCTCCGCTTCGTTTAACCATCTTAGAATTTGCTTGCAACAGCAAATGATTCATTTTTAGATAGAAATATGATGAAGCATCAGCAGAGACCCTTGACATAACGATGGCCAGCATTTCCTTCCAGGATTTGAGCTTTTCCCACAGGACATGCCATCCACTCCAACCCACTTTTCTATGGGAGCTGCCTTCCCTGCGCGCTGCCTGTAACCTAAAGGTAATTAGAGGAGAGCTGTTAAGAGGTTATGTGACGCTGAAGACCTTTCCCAGTTTCCCTGACTTCGGGAGGTTTCAGAGCAGGCCCGGGATCAACAGCAGGACTACAAATGAAACAGAGGGGCTGAAGGCACAGAATTAGCTGTGACTTTTTGGCCGTGAGGGCTTCGGCAAGAGCAAGCTGTGATGGGAAGCGACCTACTGCCAGAGAGAGGACTCGGGGTCCAGCCATCGCTGCCGATTTCAGCGGGTGGACCCGGGCACGGAGCCGCCTGCCCCTCTCCTGCCTGCCCCAAGACCACCACGGCTCGGCCCAGCAGCAGCACGGCTCAGGCAAAAAGCTTCTCCTGCCTTGCTGTGGCTGCCTACCACTTCCAGCCTGGATTTCCTCCTCCTGAGACACTTTGCTACCCACATTCCCAAGCTAGGCTTAAAAATAGGACTGCCTCTGAGCTGTGCTGCGTAAACAGATTTTATTTTCCCATTTTGCATGTGTTGAATTGCGTGTTTTGCATGGTAGCTAAAGACCACAGCGAGCTGCAGGCAGCACAGTTATTGACAGCTGAGAAAAAAGCTCTCTCATCTCTGGAGGTGCCTTATACAGTGAATTTAAGCTCAATACCCTAAATTTAGGAAAATGCTACATGAAATGAACCTGGGGGGGAGGGAATAACTAAAGAACTTGAGCTTGGCTTAAACATGGACTCCTACAGAGGCTCAGAAAATTACAAGATACTCCCTTCTGAAAAACACCTGCCAAACACAGCCCTGCTTTCTGAAATGCTGCATTATTTGGGAAGAAATGTGAACAAGTAACCCTATGCATGGGAGTCTCCAATAGTGCTGCTGCAACAAAATGTTGTATGGCGTGGCTGGCAGGGTGGTGCAAGAACAGGGTGATGGGATGGCTTTGAATGTTAAATTATGTCACGTTTTAAGAGAGACAACCCCAGAAATTAAATGTTGCTGGTCTAAGTTACAATATAGTTGCCATGGCAATTATAAAATGGGAAACCATTGCCATCATTGCTTGCATTGTCACATGCCTTATGGTGAAATCATGGCTCCTTGGGTTATGAAAGGAGACAAAAAATGTTGGGTTCATCTAAAGAGGCTGCATTTTTTTGGGCAGGGCGAGCAGAGGAGCAGCAACCTCAACGAATCCTGCAGGTTGTTCTGACTCTGGCAGGATCCTCAGGGCACAACGCAGGGACACAAGCCTGGGATCTAGACAAAATAGCACTTTGAAAAACTTCAGGCCTTAGTCATTAATTGAGATTTCTTCCGCAGAGCCAGATCCAGAAGCTTCTTCGTGATGACTCCAGGCCTTCAACCTGGCTGCTCACAGGACAGAGCCTTCAATAAAATAAATCTTTGTGCTAACACCTGCATCACAGGCAACTACTGACCACAGAGGAGACTCAGCCCTTTGCTGTGACATCTCCTTTGAAGGAACTAGGGTCACATGGTTTGTCTTATGCAAAGGACAGCAAGCTCTCTGCACATACAGGGTTCACTCATAGGACACAGGAACTGGGTACTCATTTCTGCAGGTCCAGGAGACCACAGCAGTCTGGAATATCTGAATTTTTTGGGCTTGTCTCAACAGCAATGCCCAAGAAGGATGATATCCTCCAGGTATTAGGAGATCTGGGATTAAAGGAAGAGAAGACAAAGCAATAAATCATCTAAGACCAGGTTACATCTGGGGGGCGGCAGCCCCGTAAGTCTCAGGTCTGATGCTCTGCGCTGAGACGCTTTGCCCCAGCTCTCCTGGCTGTTCCTCTGGAGCAGGAGCTCCAGTGATGGGCCAGCTCTGGGTACTTCACTGTGGTCTTTTACAGCCAGACTCACAATTTCTCTGCCTCCAATGTGAAAACACTGAACACAAACCAGGTTTGAGCAACGAGCTGCATGTATACTGTGGGCAGAACAAACAGGTATGTACCTACCGAGCACCATGTAAATACAGCCTCTGTAAGCTACTTTTATTCTCAGGAACTATATCAGGAATATAAGAAATCAAATGCCTTTATAGTAATCTTTCATTACAGAAAGTGATACTGCGAACAGTACAGAAGCAGATTTTAATCCACTGACCACACCTGCCATACAGATACGATGGGACAGACTGTCTGAAAGCAACACTAACGCATCAGGGTTTTGTCTGCTAATGTTGTCATACTGACCAAGCCTATGCAACAACCATATATCTCTTCAGTATCCTCAAAAAGATCTGTCTGTAAGTGCTCCAGATTCCCTGTTAATCACAAAAAGATTAAACTTCTTCTTCTTCCCAACACTGTGATGACATTAGTCAGAGCTGACAAGATAGACTAAGTGCTGTAGAAACACTGTTTCTCCTTTGCGGAGGAAGGAATCAAGTACAGGGCAGTCACCTTCTGGGAATCAAGTCCTTCTAGTTTGTAGATGTTGTTCACTCTAGTAATCCAGTAAGTATTTTTGAATTGAAATTAGCAAACTGGCTAGGAAGCAGGAAAAACATGAGCAGGCAGCTCCGCTGGAGTCCCTAATGCGCTGTTGTGGAAATGAGAGCTAAAATGATCCCACAATGTATATGCTAGAAACAAGTGAATAGGGTCAAGAGCCTGAATGTTACCTCTCCATAAGAAAAAGCAGAAAAAGGATGTCAAAGGGGATGTGCAAAATAAAAGCCTCCAAAAATAGCATGAGATCTGGTGGAAATGTGTTTTGGTGAGAACTATAAAGAGATTAAACATCTTTTGTTTATCAGAAGTGAGTTTAAGAGGTAATGTACTTGTGACACTGAGGCACTGTCTCAGGAAGAATATAGCAGCTACGAGAAGGCTATCTCTGTCAGAGAAAGTCACAGAAATCAGTAGTGGGAAACTGAAACTAGGTAACATTAAGTTAGCAACCAGATGTAGGTTTTTTTCATGTGGAGGATGACTACACATGAGAAGAAACTATGAAGGATGTGGTGGATGTGGTACATTTTTCAGACCTTGATGTCTCCAGATCAAAGTGGAAGATCATCTTCAGATACAGAGGTTGTGTGAGCATATCTAGGGAAAACTTTGTGGTCTTTGATACCTAGACTGCATGAGAATATGATATTGTCTGAAGAGCGTACCATAAGCCACACTTTTATCAGTGGATAAGTATTCATACATTTTTGACACTAAAGCCTCCCTGAGGGTAATGATGGCTTCCCTCCAATGTGTCAGCTGCATCTCTCTGAATGCTGTTTTTGATAGCAATAAACTGTGTGTCATCACTAATTTACTCTGTGTTCGCTGTGTCGTGTGCCAGTTCAGAATAAAGCAAGGACAGACACTTATCTTGATTTTAGGAGACTTCCTTGTAGTCTTCATTATCTTGAAAAAATGCACGTGTGCTGCTGATCTCTGATGAAGAGACCTAGGAAGTTTTTAAAGCAAGAGCTTGAACTGCCTGTCAAAAGAAATAGAAAATTACCAGCTGGTTTCCCAGACAGCTGGATCAGACACACAGGCTGAACAGCGCTGAGAACAAATATGGATGTAAAGAACATAGTAACAGTCCTGTTTCTGCTGCTAGACAAATCAATTTTTTAATTGTATAAAATATTTGTAATAGTATGTTGTAGCTTGCACTCAAGTTTTTTGCAGAGGGGAAGGGAATAAATTCTCCTGTCAGATTCCCAGATCTCTGCTGCTGATGGGATGTGCAGAAAACCCACCAGTGCTGCTGTACATTCATGTAACTCTGCACACATTTTCATCCATAAGAGCGGGTGCTAAGGATGCAAGAGAGACCTGGGGCACTTAACAGCTTCTTTCTGAATTGTTTGACAGGGATGCAAACCTGTTTGCTTTCAGGAAAGCCAACTATGCGTGTTTTCATGTCTACTTCTGCTTTGCTCTCAAGGCCTTTGATTTTATCTTTAAACCAACAGTGTTTATAGTTCTTAAGATGGTCATGTTCTGCTAAACAAGTTCCTTTGTCCTACACTGCTGCTGACAAATCTGCTAGTGAAACAATTTTACTATTCAGTAACTTCAGTTTTGCCTCCAACTTTTTCGCTGTAGCCTTTGAACTGACATTGTTGCATTAATGCTTGCTATGACTTTGTCTGCCATGCATGTCATTGCCATAGCCTGTTAAAAGCAGTCGCAGCCGTGCTCACCGCTGGCTTCCTCCTTCCTTTTGAAGCAGTTTTCTTTGACTGGTCTTAATTAACGCATAAGCTGGGAAAGTGCCTTCTTTCCTCCTTTCAAGATGTTTTTGTTTCTTTGTTTTAGTTTCATGTCTTTAGCCAAATAGATGTTTCCAGTATGTTCTTTATGAAAATGAAAAGGAAATTGAAGCTTACGAAACTTTTCATTGGTGAAAGAAACCCAGGCCATAGCTCTTCTTTGACTGCATTACCATTGTGTGCTTATTTGACTCCATTTCTTCTCCCTATTCAGAAAAGCCAAGTAACACGATTAAAGTCCTCTTCCAACTCAGACTTTGACAGCAAACAAAGATGGATCACTTACCAACCGAATGAATCATGTACAGGAAACCAAGGCAAGTGTTAAACATATTTACTAGGGGAATCAGTTAATAATGGTATGCCGAAGATCTGCAATTAATTAACGCCAGTTCCATGTACTGAAACAAGAGATTGAAAAGCTATTAGATAATTAGTAAAAATCTATAAAGCTGCATTCCTCAAAGCAGCCACAGATGCCAAAAGGAAATGCCAGACTGCTAGGCCAGATATCAACTTGTCAAGGAATTAATCATCTTATTTAATGGCAAATACCTGGCCACGTGGGAAGCCATACAAAGAGCTGAAGAGTCTGAGCAGATGGAGCATTCCTCTCTCGTTACTGGTTATTGTCATGCTTTTGCCAGGAGTGCAGCTAGCACGCTCCTCAGTTTCTTCATTGACAGTCTAAGCAAGCTCGGTAGTTCATCAGCTTCACGTGTCCATGGAAAGTCACTAGTGCACCAGGGCTTCAGACGGCAGAAAAAATGGGAGAAGTTCATGAACTACACAAATATGTGACGAACACATCTCCTGCGCAACAGCAGATGAACCTCGAGATGCGATGTGAACACCCCTTCGAGCCTGTAAATAAGCCGCAGGTTGTGAGATCACCTCAGCCTGTAAATTAGCTTCATTACAGCAGAGCAAGAGGGTCGCAGCTGGGAGCAGGGCCTCGCGGCAGGAGTTGCTGCCCGGGGGGACACGTCCTCGCTCTGTGTTTCATTACCCACAAATGTCTGAAACGAAGACCTGTGCTTTGATCTCAGAGGCGTCCGAACATCCTCCTGCCTGCGTCTGCACAGTGCTTGCCAGAAACAGACCCCGACCGAGGGCTCAGAAACCACCTACCAAAAGGAGAGCTCCTCCGTGTTGCTTAAACCGCTGCAACACCCCGCTGTTTTCCATGTAGTTACCCCAAATACCCATAGTCTCAGAGAAGGGTGGACAAAGCCTTGTAATTTTATGAGAAGGCTCTGTTCTGAACAACCTGGTAAGCACCAGTTGCGTCTAGCAGGGAAGACGCAACTCCTTCTCACCCCTTACTCACGGATTTCTGAGCAGCTGTTAGACAACAAAACTCGCCTGCCTTGTTTCAGCTACAGTTTTCTGAACCGCCTGTTGAGGGAAGCTATTAAAGAGTATTAAATACTGCCAAGAGGTCTTCTCACTGCCCCTCAAAAGGTGTTTTTGCTGAGGCAGTTTAAAAGCTTCCTCGTTACATCTCTGACTTGTTTGAAATCACTAATTTTTCTGTCACATCTGTTGCTGTTGATCAAACACGAGCAGTGTCAGAGTAGGGTACTTCTCTTAGCTTCCACGGGTGAATCCTTAAGTCTGCTGCTTACATCAGGTCAAGACCTTACAATTTCTGTGAAATGTTATTAAAACAATTATTTTGTTCCCTACTTTTTCAGTAATTTTACTTTCTTCACAATTCAATTGAAAATTGAAATAAAAGTTTATGTTTTAATTTCAGCTAGAAAACTCTGGTTTGCTTTTACCATGAAAACCACCCAAAATAAGATTTTTTTTTTTTTTCAATTGCAATCTGGTTTTGTCAAAATTAAACTGTTTTCATGAAACATTTAAACATTAATAAGACTGGATTTTTCCCCCTAAAACCTCCCAAAGCCTACCTTCATCATTTCAGCACCTCAAATGACTAACTCTGCACGCAGAAGCAGACAGGTTCGAATACAGCCCATTAGGCATTAGTGACTGCACTCTATTGCCAGTGGACATTAACTGCATTTTGATCTGCCACAAATGGATGATTCCAGTTCCTGATTATTGGGCTTTCTTTCTGAGTCTGAATGGAGAACAACTCCCCATCAGACATTTGCAATTACTTTATGTCATACATAAACAGAACAATATCTTCTCAGGCTTGCAATAAAATTTCAGGGTTTCCATATAACATGACAATATGATAATTTGTGCTATTTTCATAGACCAATGCTGTAAGTGATATGCTGTTAAATAAGCCTGTATTAATACCAGAAAAAGGTCTAATATGCTGATGCTTATCTTTGAAAACAAATGCCATTATAGGCCAGCCACAGTACTTACCTTTATTTTGTGGAGGAAAAAAACCAGAAGTAGGAAGGAATGGTGCAAAGCAGTAATCTCATAGTCAATTAAGCAAATGCTGACTCCTGAAATGTCTTTCAGCTTATGTTTTCCTGGGAAAAAGAAAAGCAAACTAATTCAGATGAGCTGAAAGTAGTGATATTTATTTATGATCCAAGGTATAGATTGTATGCCTTTTAACAGCTCAGACCTGGAGAGATGTATCTTCATTTTATGAACAGAGAAATCAAGACAGGGAAAAAATAAAAAGGCAAGTATCAAATTAAAATGTCATAAAACTAATCGCATAACTGCCATTTTTTAACTTCAGGGGAAGCCCTGCTGTCTCTGACATTTGCACATGACTGCTCAGTTACCAGCTTAGGGCTCCAGATAGGTATAAGATAGACATATTCTCATAAGAAATCAGTATCAGGGCTAGGAACAGAAACACTGAAATTTCTGCAGTTTCAGACCACAAGACTAGTCAGTGCAGAACTTTAGAAGATAGGCAGGACTAGACAGACAGACAGAAAACAGACAATTTGTGGGATCTATCTTTAAACGAAAGCTTCCCATCCCAACAACAGCATTCAAAGCACCACCATACCCCCATGGTCCTCTGTGTATCAAGCATTTCTCCCTCCCTCCCAAAACCTTCTTCTCCCCATAAAGCCATTCAGGACATCACTTTATGAACAATCCTCCTGTATTTTGTCCAGAAATTTCTAGAGTGCTACGACACCTTATTGAGCTTTCAAAACCTAGACTTGTTCAGGATGAATTAGAATTAGGCGCAGGACATGGGAATAATACATCTTTCATCCCTGAAGAGTTGGTAATCCAACGGAAGGATGGATAACGAGCCTTCCCCACTGCTGTCTCTTGCACAGGTATGTGTTTGGGTTTGAGCTCCAGTGCTTGGATCCGCACTCAGGAGAGAGCAGACCCCACTGGGTGTGAAATAAAGCAAAGACAGATAAAGGCCATTCCCTTGCCAACCCCTTCTCTGCGCTGGCTTTACTACAAACATGACTTTTTATGCTGTTCTATTTAAATTAGTTTTACTTACTATCTTCTTTCTAATAATGTGCCAGGTGTGAGATACGACCATGCTCTGAGACACGCTTCTGAATTAGGGGCTCATTCCTTCCCTTCACTGCTATTCACTGCTTATTTCTCAGAAGTTGTCCCTCTAGATTGGCCGGGATAAAATACAACTTGTCACTTTAAAAGAAGCTCTATGACTTTGAAAAACAGACTTTCTGAGCGCATCACCTGCACTTATTCATCAGGTGGGTGGAGAAATTTTCCACCCAGCAAAGCAAAGAGGTTTGTGGTTCGAGGCACTCCGCTTAGCGTTCTGCTAGCTGCGATAAACCGTTATTTCTCTGAGGATCAGCACTAGCTGAGAACACATCACACGGCGCATTACATAGGCAATTCTTGTAATCATCACAGGGATGTTGCTCCATAATGACATACTTGTAACGCCGCCTGAGAACAGAAGTACATTCCTAAAAACTCTTCTGTCTAGACGGGAGAATTTTGCAAGAATGCATCACTTGTGAACATCCCTCTGCATCCCGATCCTCGACCAAACATCTGCTCTCAAATTAACGCTGATGCCCGCGGCTCCGCTGCTTTGAACCGCATCGCATTCGCGTTTAATTTACCACTTTCCTTCTTCCATAGAAAAGGTTCATTCAGTGCATTAACTCCTTCCTCCACGGCCCAAACTGCCCCCAACGCGCCCATCGGCACCGCCC
>NW_009637527.1:63991-66675 GCF_000690535.1 Cariama cristata | reverse complement strand
CGGCCCGGCCTCAGGCGGTGACATGGGGATTAAGAAAAAGTTTAACTACAGACAACCATCCACCCGTGTTTCATCATGAAATAAAAATAGCTGAAGTAATAAGTGTTTATTAAGACTGAACATTATTCATAATCTATAACTGATGAAAGTATTTCCATCTCGACTGTCACATTTCCGATATGGAGATGTGAGTCACTTCTGCTGAAGCCTGCATCCTATGCTGATAAGAAGAGTTAAAATAAATAAGCAAATACTAATGGTTTACCTTTATATAATGATCCTTTGAACCAGTGACAATAAGATCTTGTCCATTGGAAATTCGATCTACAGTAAGGCACATAACAGGACCTTGGTGACCAGTTAGCTTCCCTGTAGACTGAAATCTTCAAGGATAAGAGAAGAAATGAGGATTTGTTATTTTTTCATATATCCAATACAGTCTATACCACAGTTTCTGCCAGAATGGATCTTTTTATTTTCCCCTATATCTTCACTACTCATCCTCTGGTTTACATACACTGTATTTCTCATACCCATGGGTAAATGTTAAATCTATGTTAAATGGAAACAAAAAACTTCTATTATGTGAAATTAGAATTAAAAATTTGAAAGTAAAGACAAATCAGACCCCTCAAAGTATTCTCTGTATTTTGAATGCACTCTTTAGGTGGAGGTTCTGTTTGAAAAAGTGCTATTATAGTGTGGCTATCATAGCCCCATATTGTATTACATTACACTACCTGGCTTGCATCACCTCCTCAGCAATTACTCGTTAGGATTCATGCATCTGTCGCCTTACAAGAGTCAGTTTTATTAGTGCCTGTCAAACAAAACCTTGTGTTTTTCCAATTATTTTTACTGAAATGATTCACTATAACCTTAACACATGAGGAAATCAGGAGCACCTCCATTATCTCAGTATCCACTAGAGCATGGATTAGTTGACCCATATCTTGACCATATTTTGCCCAGGTTATGGACATTACCATAAACAGGAAACAATTAATTGACTGTTTTATATGCACTGACTTTGTTTCATATGCATATGTAACCACCTAAAGAACATTCCCTTCTGCTGGTGTTCAGTACCTTTTCAGGTCCCACATCCTCACGGAGTTTCCAGCAGCTGCATAGAGGAATGTGCCAGTTGGATTTAGTGCAATCTGATTGATCTGGTTCTCTCCAGCTGGGATAGTGACTGTTCTGTTAGTACTTCCTGAACACACATCACCAGGCATCGCTTGGCCTGAAGACCTGAGTACAGGGAGGAGGGACACAAACACACAAAAAAAAAAAGAAAAATCCTACATTTTGCTCTCCTTACTTTGCCTACTGTTAAAAACAAGCCTATTTACCCAGGCAAAAAGGCTATCAGCCAATTATGAATACTGAACATTTGTTAAAACATTATAGGCATGAATGCAAATTGTTTTACATTTCCATATATCACCAGTGCCCCATACTGACTTAGCCTGAAAATGTAAAGAAAGCTTCCAGCCCCAACAAACAGTGTACTTAAGTTACGCTGTGCTGCACTACTGAATTAAGTCTAGTTTATCTAAAATTAAGACTCATTTGAACTCATGGCATTTGAGGTTTAGCATACTTACGTCAATGTCCGAATACACTTAGCAGAATCTCTGATGTCCCACACCTTAATATAGGAGGTTGAGACTGTGAAGACCAGGCTAGTGTAGTTGCAATATTTTATAGAAACAACATTATTTGGATGACCCCCTAGAGACATAATCTCTTGTCCAGTTACCAGATTCCAGACTTTACAGGTACGATCTAAATAAAGATAAGCAAAAAGGGGAAAAACATAATTAAAAAAATTTAAAAAACCCAAAACAACAAAGTCAAAACCCAGAAAATACTCATGTATTTCCAAAGATCAGTAATTTTTAAAAAGTATATGTGTTCATTTGCACTCATACATATCCCTCCATTTAGGTAGGCACCACAGAAAAACAGCTAAATCAAATAGGTTTTAAAGAATACACATGGGCATCATCTACAATCATCAAAACTAAGCAAGGTTAATCATTAAATGTTGTGCCTTCAAGGGCTGCATATTAGATCCCATAGCATTTTAAAAGGACAAAATCCTATCTCAAGGGAAGTGAGAAGTAAAGATACAAACAGTTTAGAGGCTGTATAGTTTGGATGATGACAGGTCAAGAGAACCCAATTTTTAATACAAGAATTCTTCATCAAGAACATAGTCCAGGAAAGGTTTTGAGGCTCAGCATGACAGAGTACTGACTGCCACAAAAAAACTACAAAGGTGAGAAGTGATACAAACTAGTCAGTGCTTTAGGAGCCTCTGAAAAGCCCAGTATAAGTGCTTCACAGTTTTCATTCAGTAGCAAAGGAATTTAAATATTGCAACTTTTTGTGTACTAAAATCCCAAATACATAGACATTTTCAAGAATTTTGCAACGCAATTGGAGAGCAGAGGAAACTCTCCTTGTTGTACCATGTCTGTTATCATTGCATATATTTTAGAAGTACATTTTTACTGGAATAAGTACTGGGAGGATGAAGAGAAAAATTCATGTGTAGACACTAGCAACAATAACATGAAGAAAGTAAGTATACCAGAACTGTCAAACCACTTTAAAAATACCAGCTATCAAGACGAAAGCCCAATATCTGCAATGCATCTGAGAGCTTACTGGCA
>NW_009637527.1:58919-63960 GCF_000690535.1 Cariama cristata | reverse complement strand
CCTGAATTGGCACTGGCTGCTGGTGTTATGTGATGTCAGTGAGCTGAGACTTCCTGCTTCAGCAAGAATTTCCAAAATATTTAACCATATTCAATTAAACAGCTGTCTACATTTTTGAGTACAAGTGTATTTTATAAACTTTTTCCCTCCAAAAATATATACAGCAAAAAATTCTTCCCTAAGTATGGGAAACTAGCATATGACTTGAAAAAGCAAATATTTACAACATCTGCAAGCATCCATATGTTCAAAACCAAAAAACTACACCAAAACTTTAGAACACAAATCTAGATGTAAAAAAAGCACCTTTTTTCCCCCCCACATAGCCACTAAATTAAAAAAATCTCGATACTGAACGACTAAGCAACATTTACAGAAACTAAACATGTGTCCTTTTTTGCATTTGTATACACTTACACAAATGCTGAAACATTGGCTTATAAGTTTTAAGACAAAAGTTTGCCAATTAACTGTAAGTGTGCATCTCAGTATTTTTAACAGCCAGCTAGTAGAACAGCCATAGGAACCATACCTGAATATTAGCAGTGGAAGACTGCTGATGGGGTTATCTCTGTGTTAAATTAGGGATAAAAAGGATGCCCTGAAATTTCAGAGTTTATTCATTATGTGAACTAGTGAAAAGGAGAGTGTCCCTGTCAGTAGGTGTTAACTTTTTCCCAGCCACCACTCTAGTTCACATTAGCTTTGATACTTCAAGAAAAGAAAAAAAAAATAAAAAAATCAGATTATCACACAGGTTGTATTTGGGAAAAAGAGTCTGCCATAGTTTCAGCTGCACAACTAAGAATATAGCAAGTCCTTTACCATACGTGCCTTATATGAAAAGGCCCAGAGATAAAGTAGAACATGCAAAAATCACTTTTTGAGTGATATTAAAAAGGGTGTTCATGAAAAATAACCATAACATCTGGCTATGTTATCCTCAAGCCAAACTGAATGATTACAATGGAAAGTCACCAAAAACAGGAGGAAAATGTTTTCTTCCAAAACCCTGTTTCTACCAGCTTGAAGAGTTTATAGACTGGCTGCACCATCCAGCAAGGAACTTAGTGACTACTAAAAATCCAGCCTCTTCCATATCAGCCATATAACCCTCATACCCACAAGGGACGGGCAATGAGATGTACTGAGGAAGTGGCAAATGTCCTTAGCTCTGTTCGAAGAATCAATTATGGCATGAAGACTCCATTCAAACTCTGTAGGTAGCACAGCCAAAGATGTCCTAATTCCCACCTCTACCCTGAGGCTATTATGTTGCATTGCACATCATGTGTGCACATTACCATGGTTGGTTCCATCATATCACTCAACAAATGTTAATGTTATTAATGATAGTTTTTTTTTCCACTACAAATAAACAGCCAAATACTACACGTTGGAGTTAAAAACCTGTAGATAATTACTGCAAATCCTTCTTCAGCTTATGTTGCAAAATGGAATCTCACAATTTTCCGCTGTGTTTACAGCACTAAGCGCAAACTGAGAATTTTGTAATACCCCAAGTTGTCAAAGCAACCTCTGTAGGCAGCACAGATGCATGGAGCTTGCCCAACCTTTAGATCCAGTGAAGAGAAGATCATCAGTTGCATCAACACAAAGCACAGCCTTGGTATGTCCTTCAGCTGTATAGATACACTGAAGTGGGGATGATCGGATGCATTTTGAAGCAGGGAATGGGTTAATTATCCCCCTAAAGAAAAAAGAAGAGAATGTGAGTTGGGCATAGTAATAGACACAGATAATAGTAATTTATTTAAATGTAGGTAAAAAGATTAATCTAATTTTCTTACATGTGAGGGCAGAACAGCTGAATGCCTTTCACAAACTACATATGGATTTTTACTATTTAGCTTCAAAAAATGTCAACTCTGGGCTATCAGTTAAAGGAAATCACGTACAAAAACAAACAAATGAAAAGAAGACAAGATGCTGAATGTTGGGTACATGGGAAAGTCTGCATAATGCTGAAAAAAACCAGGATGCTTAAAGCTCCTGGATGCCTAGGACCAACCTTAAGACTGCAAATTGCATAAAGACATCTTAGTCTAAATAGCGAGTCTGAAAAATGGAGCGAATGTAATGTACACTGCCAGTTCCAAACTCGGCAGGCATTTCACCTCAACTGCCTTCTACAGGCAGGCTTGGAGAACTGCTGATAACTTGTGTGCCTGAGGAAGGTTCCTACTGCACCCCATACCCAACGCCACACTTGTACTCAAATGGCTAAAAGGGAGTATGGCTGGAGTACAGACACCCCAGAGGAATCTTCCTGGGGATTTGTAGCTAGTTCAGTGGTGATGTCAAAAGACTAACTCAGCCTGAAAAAAAAAAAAAAAAAAAAAAAATAATCACAGTTCATCACCAAGCAAAAATTATTAGCAGTCTAAAATCCCATGCCTACAACTGCACACACACATGGACCCCACCAATTTCAGGGAAGTGTAGAAAAGCCTCAAGGTAATGCCTAAAAACATGCACCACAATGCTGTGACCTGACCAGCTTGCAGTTAAGACTCACTGTCATGCTCTTCTGGGGATTACACACATAACTGTGAGGAAAAGGAACTAAGTCGTAGCCCCATCTCAAAAAAAAAAAAAAAAAAAAATAGTGTCAGATGCTTTAGGAAAATGTAAAAATTCCATAATATTGCCCAGAAGCTTGCTACAGGAAGGAAAAAGTCCTTCATGATACTGCCTAACTTTGTGACAATTAGCTGGTTTATCTAGTAGAGTCTTAGAAATTACTATTTTATACATTTTTACTGCTCAGGACATATTCATTCATATAATTCATTACTCCTCCACAATCCTTTTATAGATTTTACTAATATTAATATTGCCTTAAATTGTTTGACCGTAACTCCCTCATTTTGGAAAGACATCCACCTTTCAATCTGCACCTTTTTATGTTTTCAAGAATACACAAACAATTTATTTTATTATTAATTTAGGGTTCTATGCTTTTGTTGTCTAACATCACACAAAACTAATATGGTTTTCTCTGTAGCATTCCCCAGTGGGTCATGCTGCTTCTAGACTGAGTTATTCCTACTGTTGTTCTCACCCACTCGTTCCCTTGATAAGCCATGTAAAATACATGTCCCAGAGCTATTTATCTACTTATGTGCAGTGTTGAAATCTACAGATAAAAAATGCTACAACAGCTACAACGACCAGACAAAGCCACCACCACAGTATTATTAGCCCTTTGGCTGCCCTTTTCTTGGTAAACTAATTTTCCACTGAGTTCCAAAATCCTAAGCCACAGCTAGGAACATGAACGAGGACATTTCTTTCATCTCTTAAGCCACTGTGCATTCTGCCAGAAAGACACAATAAAAAACCACCTATTTACACTGGGATTTAATTTTTAGTGACCAAAGCATACAACAAGAAAAACAAAAAGAAAGAGAGCAGCATATAAAACCTAAGAAAATGTCTGCTCCTCTTTTTTTTAAAGAAAACAAAGAGAGAAAGAATACAGCTAAGGAAAGGTTTACACCATATTTTGTTTAAAAAGAAAAAAACCTAACATGCTCAAAGACAATAAAAAAACCCTAAAAAGGAGAAGGGGAGACATGCTTGACCAAAATTTCAGATTTTTAAACTTCCAGCAAAAGCAAAAACAGATATAATGCATAAGTATCAGGAAAATTCATGCAGCAAAATGAAATTTCCTAAGAACTGGAATAACTTCAGTGAGAGATGACAAGAAAACAGAAAAGAGAGAGTACCTGTGTACCTCCGACAGAGAGGAATCACTTTCATCAGACCTACAATCAACAGTGATGGAATTGTGAGGAGAAAGAATATAGGTATCAGCAAAGTAACGCCTCCATATGAGAAGAATAAACAGCAGCATGGCCAATTCAGAAAAGCAATGCAAATCCACATACAGTACGCAGCATTGCTCAGGGTATACTTTAAACCCATGATAATATGGGGGGGCAGGGGGGTACGGTACAATAATCTTAAAATATTTTAACCTCTGTAACATACTGCTTGTTGAAAATATCAAAAGGAAAAAAAGATTTTGAGCATGAATGCCTGTTAAGTGTAGAAGAAACATGTAAAGTGTTAAGCATAAAAATAGAAACAATAAATATATTGATAGCCCACCAAAATAAGAACAGCAGTTTGCGAACGATCCTAAGTTCAAAATTCTTCACTTCTCATTTTCAAAAACATTTAAAAATAGAAAACAAAAAAATATACAACAAGAAGTCCCCCCCAGATGTGAATGTTTGCAGTATGTCTTAAGATGTCCTTCATTTTCAACTCAAATCAAACAGATTCAGCAGTTTCAATTCGACTTCAAAGTCAGTCCAGAGGAAATGAAAAGGGTTAGGTGGGAGTTAGCAATAAGAGAAAGGTAACATATCTAAGATAAAGAAGCTACAAGCACAGTTAAACTACTGAAAGCCTTGCAAGCTACTGTTTGGTATGTGGTGACTCTGTAGAACACTAAAAAAAGGCCAAAGTTTTATAACAAACGTTAGTGTAAACAGACAAGAGCAATTTCGTGTCTTGCTACAGTCAGAACTAAAGGTTTTTTCTAAGTTTGAGTTGCAGTTCCTAGGCACTGCATGGCACTAATACCAGTACTAAAACCTGCAAGGATTTTGCTCAAGTGAAGTCCACTGCAATTTGGAGTAAGGCTCCTAACAGATGACTAACATGCAAGGAAACTGAGCTCTATTTCTTCTAAAGAAGGTATGAATATCATCTCTTCCTTCAGATCACCTCCTAAAGTCAGTCTGTTCAATAACTTGGATAATCGCTAAACAACTGTGTTCTAGCCATTTCAACATCCCATCCTCTGGGGTGCTGTTGTGACAGCAGTTGGAGAAATACTGGAGTACCCGAATAACTGTCAAAAGCATTATTTCCTAAATTGTCAGCTAAATCCTACTTTCAAGCGTAAACATGCACACAAATACACATACATCTAAGAATTCTACTGTTCTTTTCTATTTTGGGTTTAAAACTACAAATACCAGTCACAGCCTGAAAAACAGGA
>NW_009637527.1:8340-58906 GCF_000690535.1 Cariama cristata | reverse complement strand
AAATTGCTTTTCTTGAATTTTTACAATGGTTCCATAGAAATTTAAAATATTTTCTTTGAAAACTACACAACAACATGAGAAATGTCTTCTCTTGTCTTGCACGAGAAGGGCAAAATATCTAACCGATACTACACTGATAACTTGATCACACTTTGCAATTCGCTGGTTGGGGGCTGAGGCTTCCCTCTGTGACTTTGCTGAACTGATGTGTTTCCCTGAGAAACAGTAAGACGACTAAAAACATTCATTTCATTACGGGGCCGGCTTGGTGGGGAAGTAGGAGGTGACAGACTAGCCTCTGGGGCTCCAGAATCTGAGCTACAAGAAAAAAAGAACATCTTCTTTAACAGGTTATGAATGGTTAGAGAAGTTAAATGTAACATGCCTCAAATGTTAGATGCTCTTTTCTTAAGCAAATAAATAAATAAAATTATAATGCTAGCTAGCTACAGATGTTTCCCAGAGAAGGTAATAAACTTAGACTGCAAACTGCTGCAGAGTGCAAGGTGGCACAACGTTCAAAGTTTATGTGCTAACATTGAAAGCTCCAAGCAGAAAACACACATGTGAAATGAAATTCTTACAAAACTGCGGTTTCTTAGAGAAATTGATGCCTTCCATTAAAAAAGAGTCATTTACAAATGCTCCAAAGGACATTTTCTCAGGGCTCTGCTCCTGAGTTATTTTGTACAGAAAAACACTCTGGAAAAAAAAAACCCACACACAGCATTTGAGCATTGAACAATTTCACTGCCAACAATAAAAACAGTCCTAGAATTAAAGAAATAAAAAAAAAATACAGATTTATTTTTCAAGAAAATGTACCCAAGCTTTGAATTATTTCCGAGAAAATACATTTAAAAGAATCTTACAGTTTTTGTTCTTTCGCCTTTGTCTTTTCCATTGTTTTCTCATAAGCTTTTCTCTTTGCTAAAGGTGAAGGCTCAGGTATCTTCTTCTCTGGCAGAGATGCCTGTCTAGAGCTAAAGCAAGAGGAATCATTACCTTACTTTAAGGCTCTTTACAAACTTGCTTTTCTTACATTAGCTGTCATTCTCCCACTCAAGTTTCAAATTTCAGAATGTGTTGAGTCTACTATTGTCTCTCTTGAATCTACGGGCTCCAAATTTGTTCTCACATTTTAATTTAATAAACTTGGTGTATTTTTCATCTTTCACAGTTCATCAACATATGAAGAGGCAGATACTGAATATGCAAAGGAGATCTACTAATTCAATAACAAAAGAGACTGACTAAAAGAAATACAGCAGAGTATGTATCTCAAATTCAGACTGTGGAGAAGATGGAAGGTCTGATTAAGATCTAAAATTTCAGATTTCACAACTTTGGTCTACAATAGACCATTTACGGATGTTAAGAACAGAGAAATCAGGATGGCACTTACATATGAATTAAACTTTGCATTAACATATTCATGGTTTAGTATCAAATTCAAAATTAGGAAGTGAGAAAAAGTATTTCCCATTGACAGCCTGACTTATAAGTAGAAGCATTGCTTCTCTTTGTCCCCTCTTCCCTTCTTCCTTGCTTTCCATCCCTCATTTGTGTCTAGTTCTTTATCTGAAATAATTCCAGTTCACAGTCACCATGGTCTTTCTCCTAACCTTTTACTCCCCACTAAAAATGGCAAAAAGATCAAGAGTGCAATATTAATGCTGACACTCAAGTGTTATCATTTCACCACAGTCAGATGAAAAAAGAAGGGAATCTGGATGGTCTCCACCCTTCTGAACTCCCGTTTCTCACTAGCTGGGCAAACAGAAATGCAACATTTGCTTTGGTTTCTCATTTCTTTGTGTGTTTGGAAGTTGTTTCTATGAATGTAAGGACCAGAAACGCTCACTAAAAAGAGAGAAAGCAGATTCTGAAAGTGCTTTTGTGCCACACAACTTTATTAAGCAGACAAAATTCAGTTGCCAGGCCACCTGCCTGACATGGTTACTAGCATCTGGTCTCAGAGCTCTGCAAGCACTGGATCTACACAGCTGCAAGTTCTCTGCATGAGAAAAGCTGTATCAGTTTCCCTTGAGAGGAAGTCTGTGATATATAAAATGCATCTAGGGACTTGCATGCAGAATAACATGACTTAACAAGGACAGCACAAACAAGAACAGCTATTTGACTCAAGTAGCTGAGATGGACTGTCTCAAGTGAGCACATGCACACCGAACACAAGCCCTAATTGGAAGGTGAAGGTCATCCCTGTAGGATCTAGTGCCAAGAGCTGCGTGCAGACCCTAGAGTCCCCCCAGGGTCTTCAAGAGACAGGAAAAGGAGGACAAGTGACAACCTGTCTGGTTTTGCACAGAAGCCTAACAGTTAAAGTACACAAAAAGATGGGGAAGGTGGCCTCAGTTCTCTCCTCAAGGCCAGACCACCCATTTTTCTGCAGGCTCCCTTACCTCTAGGCATACCCTGCAAAGGACATAAAAAGAGGAGGAATAGGACACACTCCCTCTCTCTCTTTATGCTGGAGCAGTATGCATTTAGGAATGGAAAAGTCCTGGGGTCACAAAGCAAATCCTATGATCAACCTGATAGCTAGACCTGTCAGCAAGGGTGACAAACTTGGGTTATAGTCTCCACCGCCATGGTTGCCTATGTGTCTACTGTGCAGCTACTAGATTAAATAAACCACACCAGAAACTGGAACCCAAGCTCCTCTGCCTCACACCAGCATCCTGCATACTCAGACATGGAGCCAGCTCCCTCTTACTCACTCTCTACCTGCTCTTTGAATCTTCCATCTTTGACTCCACAATGGCACATCCTCAGAAGAAGGTGTAAAGAGCATGATCATATCATGAATTCTTTCTGAAAGCCTGGAAATGCAGGTATTATAAAAATGCAGTGGTCTTGCTGGAATGAACTTCCTAAGCATAGATGTAAAAAACAGGTGTATGATGTCAAGGACCAGAATGAAAAGGTGCAAGACACACACCTAATTACAGATTTCTGGTGACCTTTTAGATTTCCCATGATATCAGAGACACTGAACAGAGCTGGCACAAGGCCTACAGGAGAGCACTCTACTCTGAAGAGGCTACGTAGATGAGTTGAGCACTAGCTATCTTTGTAAACAGAATTCCAACCAAACTGTTGCCCACATGCATTTAGGTGCCTCCCTGAATCATCACAGATCTGGAAACCCCTCAGTTTTCTCAGAGTCATGCAGTTTGTACATATGCAGACACCTAAGTTTTCACCTAAGCATATAATTAATTTCTGTCACTTCCAGGGAACCCATATTTTGGATCACTGTTACTGCTTCTACATCCCTGAATGCCACTTAAGTAAGTGGCACAAGGGAAATAATGTTTATTGCAGATAAGACCACATTCTGCTCCAGAAGAAAGTATTTTATTATAAGAGATATGATGGCACTACCGGCTCATATAGGAAGGGCAGATGGCTCACAAAGACAACTTTTCTTCAACAATGACCAGTGATCAGCAAAACCAGCAATACTGTATAAAGTATACTGAGTTCTAGTTTTGAAAAAGGCTCTCAATTACAGTAAGGAAGTCACTGCGGACTGACTGTGGGAATTTTTGACCACCTATCTTCTAAAATATGATCGACAACAAACCAAAATATATGCGAGGTCTACTGCTGATTGAATTGATTTACTGACAGCACATAACTCTAACACTCACAGAACGCACTTTTTGGAAAAATCCTATTTTGCCTCATTGCTGGCTCACTTTTACAAATGGGTACACTCTAGAAGATGGAGTGAGACAAAAGTTGGTATTACCTGAGTCTTGGATGCCAGGTCATAACACTTGATCTTTTAAATCTTGAAGCTTCAAAAGTCTCTAGTGATCTCACACTAACTGCTGAAACAAGTGAGTTTCTTCACCTATCCTCACCCCCAAGAGCATTCTTTCCAAGCAGATTCTACTTGTAAAATGCACTGAAGCCATCAGCATGGGTTAATAATTGCTGTCAGCAGTGTTTCATGATTGCCACCTCAAGCACATGCCAGGAATACATAGTAAAAAAATAGAAATTGCAAATGTACATTAGATGGAGACTGCTGTAAAAGTATTATGCAAATAGGACAGATGGATAGTGAAAGATGCCTCATTCCAGAATCTGTAACATGAAGATAGCTATGGGACACAGTTTTTCCATATCACTGAATGTGGCGAGTGCACTCAGTCTATGCATGAGTTTGTGCAATATAGGAGTTAGTACCTAAAAAGCCAAGAAAAGGGTCTCTAGCCCTGAATGGCTAATAACCAACAGTTATTCATAGTAACCAACAGTGATACTGGTAGATACAAAAAGAACAACAAGAGCAAGTGAAAAAAAAGAAAGTGCATGTGAGAGAGACCTGCTGGCCCCAAAGTAAGGAGACAAAAATAGTATTTTTAGTTGTATTTGGCATCAAGTAATACTTTCAAATAGTAAAACTGTTCTGCAGGTAAGTGCATCCTGCAAATATAAAGGATTTTTGAGGAGTCATAATATCTAAATGTTTCCTTCAACTTTACACTGGCATGCTCTATTATTGTATAGACTTCTTAATTTTAAGCATGGTCCACACAAGATGACTCACAGAAAGATTTCACCTAATTGTTAGGACCATATACAAATACTATTACTAAATTATATAAGGTTTTTGGATTGGGGTTTTGAGTTTGTGGGTTTTTTTTTTTAAATTTAAACTCTGCTGTTCTAAATATATTCTCACTACCTCCCTAGAATGTGCATTTCCCATAGCACTAATAAAGCAAAGTATCCAAAGTACTAGATGGATTTTTCCCACTAATTAGAAACAGGGCTACAATAATTTTACTAAAGCAGCTTAACAGAACTTATATCTCCCATAAGAAACACGTTACTTGCATTTATACTTTCTAGAGTGGTAATGGTAGAAAAGGAGGAGCTTTGTCAGTATTTAGTAAGCTTCAAGGATATCAATCTCCTTTGTAAAGTTAAAATAATAGATTACAAGAAATTGGCAACATGCATTTTTTAAAAGCAAAGGATAATTAGTACAGCATGGCCAAACTTACATGCTGCCTATCTTAGAAGGTAAGCCAGATGGTGGGGGAATAAACTCTCTGTCCCTAGTAGAAGTATCATTCGTGTCAGCAGCCATCCCACTTTCTTGGGTTTCTGCAACTGATGCAAGAGGGCCAGCCAAAGTAGAGTCTGCAGCACTAATGTCAGAGACTAAGTCGCTGCTGTCTGCATATAGCAATTCCATCTGGGTAGTGGTCCTCCGGCGGGCCTGGAGACAAAAACCAAGTTGCAACTTAAACGTGTCACAGTATGTGTCAAGAACACTATATTTAAGCTTATCATTAGCTGGTAATTAGCATACACCTCAATTCACTTGGCAACTCCTTTGGAAACTCAATCAAGGAGCTCACCTCTGCTCTTTGGCAACATTTCAGAGGAGGCAAGTCAAATTCAACAGCATGAAACACTGATTTGACAACTGGTTTCCAAGGATACCCTTTCAACCAACAACAAGTGCCTGTCAATACAACAGGAGTACAATATTACTCTCCTAAGGTTTATCCAAATGAAATATTATAAAGAGGAATAAAGCAAAGTGTGAATTCTTACACACTGATGCTTCTTCTGATATAAAAACTCTGGTTCTTACTTAGTTTGTCACTTCAAAAATACTTTAGGCCAACATGAATTGAGATTCACTCAGCGTTTTAACAATTTGAAAAATGATACAAGACTTTACTCCTTTGTGAGCTTTTGTGCAACACAGTCATTCTTAAAAAACTGTTCATATGTTAGGCGTAATGGTGCTGTGAAATTAAGCTCTATTCCTCAGGGAAAGGAAGGCCACTGGGGAAGACAAAGGTCCAGTCTGAACAGAGTCATTACAAAAATGACATGTCTGTTTTATGTCAACATTTTTAGACCAAATAGTTTACCTGCTCAAGGAGCTGCACACCAATGAACGGTACCAATAATGCAACCGCCAACCTAGATATATTCCTCCAAACCCAACTGCAATTAGAAGAGTGGAGGCTAAGTTTCTATTTACTTTGCAAACTTGGTTTATGCTCCTGTGAGCATGTTTCCAGCTCCCACTGCCATTAATATTAAACTGCAGCCAGCCTAGATATATTCCTCCAACATCAACTGTAATTAAGAGCCTGGAGGTCAAACTTGGTTTTGTTTTATAAACTTCCTTTAGATTGCTATGACCACAGAAGCAAATTGCAAACAATATGTTCATTCACAGTTCCCACTGGCATTAACATTAAACTACAGCCTAACTAATACTAAACTGCAAATCTAATCCAGTTTGGAGTGCTAGTAATTGAAAGAATATATCTCTTTCCAAAATAGTAAAAATTCAACCACGAAATATTTATAAAGCATATTTTTATCACTGCTTCTCAGAGAGGAGTATCACACAAAAGCATATTACATACAAGTCACATGAACACTACATCAGTTCACCTTTTGCATGTCTTAGTTCATTATGGTCTCTAGAGCAGAGCAAGAGCATTCTCCAGAAGGTGCCATTAAAGTACGAATTATTATAGAATCACAGAATCATTTAAAAGATGCGCAGATGAATTATCAGCATCTTTGTACATCCTACCTTGCTTTTGGGTTTGACTTCACCACAAAGCTTCAAAAGATCTGAAGATAATGAACTGAAAGAAAAATTGCATCATAGTTAAAAATAGTCATATTTTTGCAGAATACCTATTTTTATTTCATTCTTCTTTCTACTGAAATTGTGGGCAAAGTGTAATGAAACAATGTCAGAGTATCTTCTAATGGATACATGATGTGTTATATAAAGAGGAAATTACAGTAATTTTCTAGAACCAGATCCTGCTACCTGTTAACAAAGATTGCTCACCTTCCTTCTGTCCCAGGACTATGCAGTGGGGCATCCTCATCAGTACTATCTTCCAAATTTTCTAGAAAAATTTCCAAAAGAATAATGTTAGTCTGTCTACAACAGGACATGAAGGTTTTAAGTTCTACACAAAACAGCTCAGACAACGTCAAATGTGAACAGCACACAAAAGGCATGGATTTTTCAAAATACCTTGACTATTTGCTAGCCAGTCCTCATTGAATTTTCCTGGTATCTAAACTAAGTTTTTTCATACAATCTAAACAAATCATACACCTAGGCATACTGTGCCAAATGTGGTCCTCTATCTATTGCAGCAAAGCAACAGGGATGACAGAAAACCAGAAATAAATTCTAGAAGGAAATCTGGAAGAAAGAAGATAAAGCAAAAGAAATTAACTTCAAGACATGGAAGAGACAGGATGTAAATCAGTGGACAGTAATGATGTCTCCTCCTCCTCTTTTTTTTGCAATCTCCTTGCTTTAAGACATAATCAACTTGGTTATAATAAAAAAAAATATATTTCTCATTAGCTAGCAAAAGCTAAGGCTCATCCTCAGCTTATATAGAATGGCACCATTTGGGCTGACAAGAAGCAAGCACTTTATTAGTATATAAGTATTTAAGTTTCAAAACAGGATGATGCCACCATTTAATACCATAGAACTCCTTCCTAAAAAGAGATTAATTGTATTGAAGTTAATTGTAAAATGAAGCTGTTCAGTAGAAATGCTCCTGAAGTAAAATGGGTATGCAAACCTGCCCACAAAAGACAAAACCTGCATGCACGTCACACACTAACATTGTTAATCTGATGTTTGACATGTCTGCATGCAAACAGTGCAAAACATTACGCTGAGACAACCAGTCTACGGCATACGTACAATCAATTCCAAACTGTTGGGAAACCAAATCCCTCAACTTTCACATTATTCTAATAATACATTTTAGGCATACCTTAAGAACATAGGTAATACATTCCTGCAAGCAAAGTCCTTATTTTTGAATATACTCATGAAATTTTAAGGATTAAATAACCTTCTAATGACATTCCATTACATCTCTTCTTTATCATTGGAGACATTTATTTAATTTCTGCCAGAAAGCAGATACCATTTGTAATGCACAGAACCAATACATTTGGTACCCATATTAAAACAGGTTTGTCCATGTATATGCTTTAAATGCAAGTTTACGCTTTGGAGAAAGGGAGGAAAGATAGATAGTTTCCAGTTGAATTCTGAGAAGGAGTGAAGAAAAGGAAAATGCTGCCTTCTTGTGTAAGCTACATCTAAAAACATTTCCTGAAAAAGTCAAAACTGTACATCAATCTAGCAACAACACCAGCGATGCCCTTCAGAGGTACTCAACTTCTGTATTACTTTTAACAATGTATCCTTAATTATCAGAAATACAACAATATTATAAAGAAAGCAGGGTTACAGGAATAGTAGTCTGAATTTTCTTTTTTGTTCCATCCTGGATTTGAGCCTGTATTAAAATCTTTTCTATACACATTATTATTCTGTGTCTTCTGCAGAAGAGGGGATCTAGAGTACTGCTCCTACTAGCAAGGCACAAAAGCAGCATCAATAAAATAAATGCACTTTAAAAAAATATAAGAGTCATTAGGGTGACGTTACTTCATCCCCTTCTCATAAAGAACTTGCGATCAGCTTTTACAGGTAACAAAGTGTGGGATGGCCACAGAAGATAGGATTTTATTCGTCGGCTCACACTTACATGACCTGACACATATTGATATTTTTCTGCAGTTTGTCTGCAATTCAGCACAAGACGACTGCACAAAGCCCCCAGGTAGAAACCAGCACACAGAATCAATAAAAAGAATGAGAAGAGGTAGAAGAGCCAGATTCTGCAAGAAGTCTTGAGCAAGAAGAGATGAAAGGAGCAATAAAGTTAGTAAAAGCAGTACTGCTTGCGAGGAGCAGCAGAGATGACTGCTTATAAACCAATGACTGAAGAACAGTGGAGAGCTTTTCTGATGATTTGTCTTCATACTTGTGCAGAGGCAACTGGACAGTACCAGTACAATGCAGTACCAGCACAGTTCATCCAGAGGAAATGACGTTCGACCAGCCCTCTCAAGATCTGCACATAGATGGTTGTGAGTCTTATCCATGACCGTCCAGATGTCACAGGCGGGAAGGGAAAGCAGCTCCCACAATTCTTCAGGAGTCACTCCAGCAACACTCAGGACTCGTTTTCATGGTCACTAACTCTTCACAAGAGCAGATAGGATAGTGAATTGCAGATAGTTCATGCACAAACAGGGTAGGTGTGCATTCAAAACCCATTCTGAGGGTCAAAACCTGAGCCTGTGATGTACTTTTCTGCAGACTGAACCTTTTTCTGAAGTCGATGCTTGAATGAGGGCGCACAACTACACTGGGGAATGCCCAAACTTTTTCAAGCCAAGTGTACTCATATGGCTAAGAACTTTTGAAGATACCAGAGCTGAAAGTAGGCATTAAGAGAGTGGTTCACAAGCACACTGGAAGTATAACCCCTCTGCTTGGGATGGGGCTGGCTGGCTACAGCCACTGAACTGTCAGGCATCCTGGTGAAATTGGTCTCGGGATCTGCTGCCACCCACACTTCCATCTCTGGGAATCATGTGAGGTTACCAGGGAGCCCATGCACCAACTGCTGACCAACTGGCAGTCCCAGCCTCAAAGCCTCACTCCAGCGGTGTCTGAACTCCCTGCAGCTCAAAAAGTTTAGCCACTAACGAGCTACAAAAGACAGACCATCAACAGTTTGGATTTCAGTGTGGACTGAAGTTAGTACGGCATATTCAGCCGAGATACACCCACAGTGCAGTTTCCTTCCTATAAAGTCTTATTATAGTCCTGAGTGGCTTAGGTGTTTCAGCAGCCTCAGTTCATGCTTGCAAACTGTTAAAAAAGCTTCTTTAATGAGATACTCTACAAAAATTTTGAAGATAGAGCTACTGTTTCAGTACATTTAACAAGTGTCTTTTTGCTGCTTCAGATGCTGTTAATAAGTAAAAGACTGTCCAGAGCTAAAGAAAATGCAATGCTAACTTCCTGGCTGGAGAAACATTGCTCTCACTCTAACCGGGGTGAACACACACATTAAGGGTCTATTTTAGATACACTATAATATTAATAACCACTGCTGTTCCTGAATAAATACTGGCTGTATGCAGCAAGATGCCCTGTCACAGGTCTTGAGGTGTCACCTGTCAGGATGCTGGCAAAGTTCTCACCAGCTTACGCTAGATGGTGATCTATACACTTTCAGGCAGTCTTGTGCTCTTGAAATGTTTCAGGTGCCTACGCAAAGTATCACAGGACAGCATAATGGGATTAGAAGTAACACAAGACAATACAAAAGGAATTGTTACTGACATAGGGAATATTTTTTTCATGTTTCAAACAGCTGATTTTGTGGCTAGGAGCAAGAGAGGGGAGAAAGTAAGTGTAAGTTATTTGGGAATCATTTAAAAGCAACATCAGACCCATCTCAAAATCAGTGAAGTTAGTAAATTCACTGATTGAAAAAGTGAGATTGAAAAAGTGAGATATAATCTGGATTCTGTACAATATTTACATTACAAAACGAGCTATCTGCAAAAGGTTAAAAATTATCTGCATGTTAATTACTTTTCCCCCCCACACACCTAAAAAGATGAGCAGAATTTGTCACAACTACAGCAGTAGTATATCACAAAATAGCTTTACGTAGTCTGAACATACTATAGGTTTTTAAGCAGCAAGTCATAAATTTGAAATACAGCTCTGCTTACTGTGTTCACTTCTTATCTGACAAAATCTAACATGAGTTCTATGGGTGGTTTCACAAAGGAAGAAATGCTCTGTAAGCTCATGATAATGAGTACATTTACAGAATAGTTCATGCAAGCTTCAGACACTCACAAATTCTAAGATGCACCAGTTAGTGAACATGAATGAATTAGTAACTCATGCAGCTGTACAGTACACATAAAGCTAAACATACTTACCCAGCGGTATGCTATCTAGGTCTGTGTAAATAACAGCAACAAGGAAACAAAAGCAACATTCCAATCAAAACATATCCATTTATGAAAAGAAATAAAACAAAAGTACCCAAATGTATTCTAAATTTTTCTTACTATAATCTCATGAGAAGTAGAATAGATGCCGTAACAGACATATGATGCCACTTTCAAAATCACTAACATATGATGATTGAACAGGATTGCATATTTAGAATTTCACATTCAGAACTTAAAAACATACCAAATTGTAAATGCATAGTCTTTTGTAAAAATAACAAACAGATTATTTGAATTTAAGAAGTCTCAATAATAAAATATTTCCTACATTTCACTGCCAAGGATATGTACTTAAAAATGACATACAAGTACGTCATTTGTGAAATAAAGTATAACATGTTAAAATACAGCATCTATTCAGAAAAGAAATAGCCTAGAATGCCCAGTACAGCATGCATGAAAGGAAAACATGACATGCACCTGACCGTTCAGAATACAAGATGACAAAATTACCTTGCAAAGCATGACCCAGCAAAGCGTCAAGTTCAGGATTTAACTCAGCTTTTTCTTTCAGCATATGAAACAGCAGTTGGTTTTGAGTAGCACTAGTAATTTCTGTCTGCTTAAGGCGTCCCTCAAGAACTTTGATCTGAGCTTCTTTCTGAGCTGCTTGGAGACCCTAGGAGAAAGATAGATAGATAGACGACAAGTGCTTTATCACAACTCTTTTGTTACAAAATAAGAGTTGCCCAGACTTTTTAAAAACTACGAACACACATTGTAACCTTCCTCTCACATCCTAAAGATCAGGTGTGAACTAAAGGTCTTTTTTAAAGAAAATACTCATTAAGCATTTGTTTACCTTGCATTCCTCAGACTCTCCTTTGCAAATATGAATCTAGTGGCTAAGTTGGACACGATTTGCAAGTACAATTCATAGACTCTTTGCATTTATTTAAGAGTTGCAAGCATTTGAAAAATCAACCAATGGTTTAGTTGGAATTTTTTAGTTGTAGAAAATGTAGCCAAGGAAATTTACAGAGAATGGTTTCCAAATAGGAGAAACAGTAGGGAAAAATAAAGGTTCAACACATCAACACATCTTCTCAAAGACTTGTAGGGTAACAGAGGACTTTGAGTGCTAGCACTTGAGAAAGAACTGTAGTACTATGGCCTTACACATTAGATTCTGATTTTATCATAAACCAAAACAACAATGGACATTTTGCATGTGGAAACAAACAACAGAATAGAGAGCAGGCATAACCAATTTTGCAAAAAACCCCATACCTTCAGTTTTTATACACGATAATTACTTATCAGAAAGAGGAGAAACACCTTCACATAATGGAGCTTTTTATCACAATAAGGAGAAATTGTCAGAGGCACTTTTCTCATACTAACTCTGCTGCAAGGAATCAGGTATGCATTCAACCCACCCAAGGGCTAGGGCGGAGGGGAGGAAAATCAATACTGAAATTAGCAGAAGCCAATGTGATTGTTGGAATTTTATTTTTTTTAAACTGAAAAAAACTCGAGCTCTTTTGATTACCTGCATAGTGATGAATCACGAACGCAAAAAAAGAACAGAGAATTGGTCAGTGGGACTGATCCAAAAGCCCATTTCAATAGCCTTGAAATCCTTCTTTTGATTCAATGACACTGAGTATGGCCACCAAACAGGAAGAAAAGCAGCACGAAGAGCATATGATACATATGTGCACAGGGTTATAAACTGCCACATACTCATTTTGAAAATATCAGTCCCAAAGGGTTTCAGAAAAAGCCCCTATTGCTGTACTCAAAAGTAGAAGTCTGATTAAAGTATGGCAGGCATCAATATATACTTTAAAATGAATTTTTTTAAAGGCTTGTATTTTTCAGGAAGTGGCTGAGCCAGTCTTTTAAAAAATGATCCTGAGCATTCTTTAGGAGCTTGTTGGAAAACATAGAAAGAGATTTATCTGATTACAAAAAGCTAGTGCTCTTGTAGGAACAACAGGACATCTTTAGTACAGTGAAGCAGGCTCTACTGGGGGTTGAAAAACCAGCAACAGGTTGAAGGGGACAATCGATCTCAAGGGTCTTCACACTGAGAACCAGCATGACTCAGTAGTGTTGACCAGCTTTGCTTTGTCTAATGCATATTAGTCAGTCTTTATGTCAGCACAGCTCTGCTCCTGGTACACGGCATAGTCCTGGCACACACGTAGTTCACTTAATGCATTACCTTATTGATACCCATCGTGAGGAAGTGATCAAGCAAATATCGAGCTTCTGTCAAAGTGCAAGCATTAATCACTGCTGTTACATCCAAGGTCTCTCCTTCTTCCTAAGTGTGCAACAATAAAAAGTCAGATTGTGAAAAATGCCTTTTTTTTAAATCATAGAAAACAGAAAGAGTGAAGATACTCTAATATCACCCAGTTCATCCCCTTGGTACCTCTAAACCATGCCTGAAAGATTTCTTTTCCAAACTATCCCCAAAACTCCCTACAGTACAGACTCTGCAGCCTTCCCAGTCTCTTCCAGTGTTTCAGTTCCTTTCCCGTTAGAAAGCTCTTACAACCCTCCAACTCAGTCCTTTCTACAAGTTAAGCTATTCACAGCGAATGCAGAAATGAGTGCATTTCTTAATACTCTACAGTCTTCATGTATTTGAAGACTTCTCCTCCTAGTCTTCTCCTCATTTTCCTTCCAATTATTCTCAGTCAGTATTAAACATGCTGGTACCCTTAAGAATTACTAAGTCTTTTGTGGTGTTCACTACTACTTTATTGGTTAAGTCCTGTAACCTTGCATTATGCTGTCGAAAATTCAAGAAACTCTGGTGTAAGTAAAATAGTAGAAGCTGCTGGCAATGTAACATGCATTAAAGCACAGATTAGCCCAAGGTGGGAGAGGGAGAACTCAAGCAGTGTCATATAAAAATATTGATAAGTATTACAGTTCAGTCTTCATGCTACCATGTACCAAGAGACCTAGGAGATTGTAAGTCAACCCTAAACAAGCAACTTGGCTTGAAAACGCTCTTTAGTTATAGAAAGCCACTGTTCCATAATAGAAAATACACTAAAATGCAATATAAAGAAGTTACATAACTTCTCACATACAAAAATATTTAAATACATTTAAACTATACAAAAACAATACAAGGGAGTGGAGGCATAACAACAGATACAGGAAGAGGATACGAGCTGTTCACCTTCAGTCCTAAGAATTATATTAAATGCCAGCAGAATAGAAAGCATCAGCTTTGACATTTAGATGTTTTGCAATCTTAAGTTGCATTACGCTACTGACACAAAAACTCAGATCTGAAAGTTCAGTTGTATAAACACTCTTCATTTCAAATTTCACCCAAGTTTTCACCAATTTTTACTTCCTGGTTCAATAATTATACAGTCAAAACAAAATTAATTTCTAAATGAGAAGATCTTCAAGGCTAACACAGTTGGTTTTTTCTTTTCTCCATTTTACCACTTTTTGCATTAATATCTGACCTACCTTTGCTTCCTCCATTTGCATAATGTTTGCTTGGCAGTCAGAAATGCTGTCATTAATGTAGTCTATGTTCGCAGTTAGTGATTCCATCTCTTCATTTATGTTTTGGACATTTCTATCTGCTTCACTGCTACCTCCATCCTTGATGAGCTTCTCCCTTTTTTTGGAAAGCTTTTCTCTTCTTTTTGTAAGTTCTTCACGTTGCTATTTTCCCCCAAAGACATAATATTACATAAAAAGAAATTATTAAACACTTAGTGCATTGAAGCACCTTTTTGTTTTGTTTTCCTTTCCTTGTTATACTTTAACTAACATGTCATGATTTCTACAGAAAGAAGTTACACAGGCAAATATATTAATGTATTTCTGCATGATCCCATTAATGTGCTTTTTATTTTTTACTAAGCACAGCAATCCCATGGTCCAAATGCTTTCTGGAGTTGTTAAGAGCATCTTCATTGCCTGCAATGGATTCCAAGTCACTTTGCCTATGCCACCATCACAGCAATTCGTTTACAACAAATGTAAATGCATTGCTCTCTCTTTATTTAATATGATGATACAGCCAACAGTGCATAGTCGATCACCCACCGTAAGTAACCTGTTCATATCTGCCTCCATATTGGAAATGGTCATCCTCTGCATAATGATATCAGTCACTCTGCGTTCAAGTAACTGCCACTTCATCCTGGCCGCCTTTGAGGAATAAACTCTGCTTGTCATTGCTTTCCGCTGATATTTCTTTCTGTGATAAAGTCAAAAGAAACACACAGCTAAGTCTAAAGTTACACATTTGAAAGTTCAAGTGATGAGGCCAGAATATTTTTCACAGACAACTTAAAGATTTCTTGCAGAATTTCTTGCAGTTTTTCATTGCACCAGACAGTTACCCAGACCCAGCCCTGAAGTCTACTGCACTCTAATATATTGCATTTGAAAAACAGGTATCAAACACTGTGGCATCTTGTATGATGCACCATTGAAATTGAATGCCACCTAAGAGTTGTTCCCTATTTAACAAGGAGATCTGTTTCAAATCACAGCGGAAGATCATCAGTAAGCCTAATACATTAAATTGCTTTTTCCAACAAGTTTTTGTTTGGACTTAAGAACACTGCAGGCATTGGACCACCAAGGACATTTCTCTTTAGTAACAGATTAACTGGACTTTGAAATTTTGGGGTTTCTTAGTGTGACTTGTGCTTTAATGCCATTTTATATTATTCCACACTGTCTTAAACCCACAAAACTCAAATTGCATTTGATAATGGTAAAATGCCCATTTTATGAGCATTATATGACAGCACTTTGAAAAATAACTACTGTAATATGTATCATCACAACATTATCTGCTAGAAAGTCCATGCAATTGTCGGTCCTCATAAGAGTACCAAACAGTTTTAATCCTTACCCTGTTCCATTTGTTGCAGTTACAGATAATGCTTGAACCCTTGCAACAGGAATTCTCATTTTCTGCTGCGCTGCTGTTCTTGAACCATCATGCTCAACTGATGAGCTAGAACTTGCTTCCTGCAGAGAATGCTCAGGCAGACTCAGCTTTCGACTTACTTTTCCTGCCACTTTATCAGATAGAGGCCTTACTTGCCGACGAAGGGCTGTAACCTGAGTGCAAAAACACTGTTAGTTCTCCCAAAACTGTGTTCTAAGTTCTAGCAAAACAATGTCATTCTGTTTTCAAAAATGCCTTGCTGTTTTACCACAATACCTCTTCAGTTTTGCGACGTAAGATAACTTCTTGATTTCTTTTCTGAGCTTCCAGAAGCTTGAGTTGATGCTGTGAAAAAATACAAGCAGTACTTACTACTTTTTCCATTAGCTGCCACAAGGACTGTATTGTATTAAAAAATAGGCCTTTACACACTAGTACAAGTTTGCAAAACTGTTGTGACATGAAATGGTCAAGTCACAACTGTTTCTTGCTCTTTCTAGTGCAGAATGAAAATAAGGGTTTCACTACATCGATTCTCTATCAAAAAGAATACTTGCATGCAAGCAAGGTGGTAGCAACAGTTTTGTGAAGATTCACTAATAAAATAATACTGATATACATATTCAATAAGCTTTCTATTCTGTGTTGCACTTACCACTGAAGCTAGGGACTGTTACCCATAGAAGTCAAACCAAATTATGTGCATTTTGACTGGTGAAAATATACAGGTACCTGCCTGCCTCAGTGAATGCATATACACATGGTGTGTGCCTGCAAGCGGATGCACATCAATGATTGACACTGATTCCAAATAAAAGTTCTTTATCTATCAAATCACCTCTCGTTTGCGTTGCTCCTTTTTAAGCTGTGCAATCTCTCTATTTCTTCTAGATTCAGTCATTCTAGCTTTCTCCTGCTCTTCTTTCATTTGTTTCATCAAGCGAACCTGTAAAGAGGTCATCACTTAGAAAAGCTTGTTTACACTGAAGTGCTGTTCTCTGCCTCCACTTACATAGAGTTTCTTCTTCAAACTGCCATCTTCCAGTATATGACATGGTTTTAGTAATTTACCTCCTCCATCTAATGTGTCTTCTTCACTCAGTGCTGAATAACAGCTAACAAGCAGTGCAAGCCTCTGCATGTTTGATACCGTAATTTCTGTTCAGTCAACCTAAAAGCCACCCCTCTCCCCCAAGAATAGCCTAGTCTTCACAGCTTTTCTGTTTTCAGACTTTCGAGCAGCTGACAGCAAGAATGTAGCTATCTGGTAGATAAATGCACAGGCAATTTCAACCCATTTCTCAGTAAACACTCATTTTACAGCACTTCAATATAGGAAATATACCTTGGTTTTCTTCATTTCTGTCACCTCCTGTTGCAGTTTCTTCAGTTGCTTTTCATATTGAGACTGATTTTTAAGCAATCGTGCGTGTTCCTTTTGCGCTGTTTGAAGTCTCTGCAGTTCTTTATTCATGGCTTGGAGTTTCTTTTCATATTCTGACTTGATTTTTTTTGCCTTTTCTTCTGAATAGGTCTCTACAGAACCTAGAGCAAAAGGGAATTCTTAATCTGCTTTTGTTCAGAATATTTTCCCTTTGCCAGCCACAGCAGATAACGCTAAAAGCAGAGAAAGCAGTTATCCGAAATATCTTTGAAAAAACTAATTTGTCTCTAGCTCATCATCTGCACTGCTTTGAACTTTCCACCTTGTACGCATTCTTGGATAAGACATAAAGTAGTAACACTTTAACTGATTTTTTTTGCACTAGATAACAAATATCTGAGCACCTGAAGACAGATACACACGTGCTTGTTCACACATATGTGCACAAGATCATAACAACAGTCCTAAGAGCCATCAAGCCTAGTATCCCTTTTCTGGCACTGATCAAAAGGGAAGGTCTAAGGAAGAATAAGGGAATAGTAAAAGCATATAAAGTATATAACTACAAAGCATATATAGTATATTTAAAAAAAGAAACAAACCACTTCCTCAAGTACTCTCCCAAAATTCAACTAGTTGTGGCTTAGGACTTCCTGAGTCAGAGTTAGTTTTTCATCTCAATACTATTCATATTCAAAAAAGTGTGGTCAGTAAAACATCTCTGAAAGGCTACTGATCCTAGTTGTTACTTTTATGCAAGTCAAAAGAAAGGGCGGGGGGAGGAGCGGAAAAGATCTTTTAATTGAGGAACTCTCTCAAGTACTATGTTAAAATGAGAGCTCCTAGAAAACTGAAAATGCTTGTTCAACCAAATCAAATACCTGTCACTAGCTGAATTTATTTTTTTTTTTAAAAAAAGTTACTATCTCAATTCCAGTAGAAACTAGAATGAATAAAGTATGATTCACTGAAATTATGAGTACAAACCTATTTCTGTTTTCTGCAATTTCTTACCACATTTGAAAAAGGAAGTAAGTGTAGTAGCGAACAATTCAACTTAAATATATATTACACAACATCTAGATTTTAATATTTTTGTACTTCTTACCCAAGTTTTGAAGAACCTGATCTCTTTCAAGCTGAGTGTCTCGAATTTTATGTTGTAGCATCATTAGTTTTTCTTCATATTGTTTTTTCAGCGTTTGCAGCCTTCGCTGGCTGTTCTCTAGCTCATCTATCAGTTTCTGCTTAATGGCTATTTCACAGGTGATATTTGCCAAGTCAGCTTGATAATTTTCTAAAATAAAAAGATTTGAGTAATTAAAAAATAAGTTTTCTGTTAAAGCAACAGCAAGGATCACATAAATATAAATACCCCCTGCAATATTAGGGTCATTTCCTGACATGTGAGTTGTACATAGGAGAATTCCACACAAAGCACACTGCAGCAAGCGAAACTATTATCTGCAATTCATGATAAAGTCTCCTCTTTAAACACTCTCCATCCTAGAATTGTGAAAGAGGTAGGGAAATCCTAGAATTGTGACAGAGGTAGTGAAAGATATCTCTCGCTGGATCACAGTTGCCCATATGTTGTAATTACTCACATTCAAATCTCAACATCAGCAATCTGTTCTTCCCCATACAAAAGGCTGTTAGACTTCAGTGTCACCTCAGGGCTGGAGAATAACTGTCATTCATAAACCCAGCAGGTTATAAAAGAAAAACTTGACTGCTGGCAGACTTCAAGAGGAGACTTTCCCTTCTCTAGCTCTTAGAAAGATAAAGCCAAAATTCTGAGAAGAGAGGAGCCACCTCAATCATGGAAGTGCAATGATGAAGGGAATGAGAAAAGTAGGAGGAAAAAGTAAGGAAGAAGGACTAACCTACATGATAAATTTATAAAAGTTTAATTAATTTCTTTAGTCAATTTGGTCCTATTTTGCCTTGAGATTATGTTCTCCAGAATAAAGACGTCAGTTGAGGATTATTTTTTTTTCAGGTTCTGCAACTCCTGCTAACGGTCTGTGTAACTCTCAAACAAGAAGGAACCAACAGACTTGGCTTGCCCATTTGGCCTGACTCAGATGACAGAATTGCTGGTGATGCCGTCTCTGACTCTAGCAGTCCTAACTTGCATGCCACATGAAAATGAGTGAGGTTGATGAACTTCCAGCCTTTCAGAACTCAATTCTACCCATTTCCAAATAAGCTGGATGGGAGCAATCATCTTGGTGATTAGTCCTGAGACATAAAAATAACCCAGTACTTAAACCTTACACTTTGGATATTCTAACCAAGAAATGTGTTATCAAACACCTGATGGCCTCTGGTCAATTCAGAAGGCAGTATGGGGACACTTGATCAGATATCTATTGCATGTTTTAGCATCACAACCAAAAATTCACTGGATATACAATCCACAGTTTATACATATATAGATATTAAAAAAATCCAGAATTATGGACAGTGGATTGACAACATGCTATCTTCCCTACCAAAATCCAAGGAAAGACAGATAGTATTTGTAAAATTCTACAGAATATTGCACTGACATCACCTTTTTCATCAGAGTCAGAATCTGATTCATCTGAGCTTTCAACAACTTCCATGTCATCTTCATCCTCATCATCTTCCTCTTCTTCATCCTCATGATCACTTACTTCCTGAATTACTTCATGAATTTCCTCCTACAAAATGTACAAACCAGAAAGATGTTGAAGCACACCCACACTTTTCCATCCCCCAATCACTTGTGACTATCGCTGTGAAGCCACAGTATTCACTTGACCTATTCCCGATTTCCTTTCTATAACCTTTCTAAAACCTATAAACAGACAAGGAACAAATATACCAAACACTTCTAAATACTTACTGCTTCCAATTCATTATTCTCCCTCTCCGAAGTGCCTTTTTCATCTCTCTTCTCCTGCTCGTTATCTGTATTATCCTCTTTAACACTAGCAGAAGAGGCACAGACACAAAATATTCACAAACTGAAATGGCATGTGCTTCCCACCCCCCAAACCAATACGTTGCAAGTCCAAATAAAGAGGAAAACCAAAGTGCAGTTAGACAAAGTACAGGTGTTAGGCATGGGCAAAACACAACTTCCAAACTCCCGCAGATAATAAAATAATGCTTAATTATTCTTAATCTTAGCTTGCAAAATAATATTAATGATTAGCACATTGGTTTAGGGTATATTGCACAACTGGGACAATCAGAATACCCATCTTCATGTACTACAGCAGTACACATTTTGCATGGAAGTTGCAGTGTACCCAGAATAGCTTTTAGAAAACAAAGAAAGAACATTGTGTTCAGGTACAATATACATTACAGGTATCACTACACTCTCAGGCTATAACAGAGCCTACTGTGCTTAAAATCGTCTGAAAATTTATGTAAGCCTTAAACAATATCCTAATTTATCATACTGTAATTACTTTTTTGATCAGTTATTTACTTTGACATCAAAGGAATGCTCAAAATAGGCATTGATACAACAACAGAAAGAATCAAGAAATACTGAATTTTTGCAATAGGACAGACTGTCTGAAAAAGAAACTTTTCCTAACTATTAGGGTTACATTTTAGTATATTTCCATGCTTTTTTTTTTTTTTCATACTGTGGTTCAAAACTTATTTAAAATTCAAATCTCTCTATATCGTTTCCTCTCTTGGCAATCTGAACTGTAGTGATGGCTCATGTAAATTACAGCAGGGTTTTTTTGCTTTTGTTTTAAAGGCTTGGTGTATTAGCCATTAGGATGAGTTTTAACGTTAAGTGCACATTTGAGATATCACATGCAAATGTAAAATTCAGAAGTCAACGGCACTCCACAAATTGTCACGGACTAAAAGTCAGTTCCTCTAGTGCTACATGTGCAAAACCCAAACTATCCCCAATAGACAGGAAATTGTGACAAAACAGGGCTAGACACCTTTGGGGGTAATAACAAAAAACTGTGGTTAGGATTGCATGATGTGGAATCCACCTCACCTAACTTCAACTGCATAAAAGTTTGGCAAATTGTTGGCTGTCACTGATCAGGCAGGGTAACTAGAAACGCACATCTTCCTCCACTGACACCAAAAGGAGCTCAGACCAGAGGAGGTCTAACTCTTAGACAAATCCAATACTCAGTGCAGCGACAAGAAATATTCAGTAGATTCGAGACACTATAATTTGGCAAGTGACACCTAAAAGCCACCTTTAAAACAGACCTCTACTCTGAAGAATGCCAGTTAAGTAACAGAGTGCTTCTGTGCTCATACAATTTGTTGTTATACTATTGTTATACTATTTTTTAACCAGTTCAGTGCTAACTGGTTCCTTCTGCTTCACTTATCAGCAGTGAAACCAAATCCAGCTACAGCTGACCACGTGCAAGGCAGAAAGCTTTTGCTTGGACCATCTAAACCCACACAGCAGCCAGGGAGGCTAGAAGTAAAAAGCCTAACCAGATTTGTGCAGAAAAAAGATGCCAAAAGAGGGAACACTGAGCCACACAATCTCATTTCCACAGATTCTCATCTCACCCAGCCCGCAACATTTCATGTTTGTTAATAGGTCTAAATGATAATAGATCTTAGCTGCAATCTTGATGCAAATTGAGGCAAACCCCCAGTCTCCCTTCTGCCTGCACGCAGCACAGAGCTAACCACTACGGAGAATCTGTGTTCTGCCTGATAAAGGGGAGAGACAGGAGGAAGGCCAGCCAGCAGCTCTCCCAGGCAGAACTGTTCTGCTTAATTTGTGTGCTACTGATCTGAGGTTTCACATCTTCTGCATGAATTCAGTGAGGATTTTTTTGGATAAAAGTAGACAGCTGAAAAATAAAAGCTCTTTTACTTTCATTTTTAACGACAGTATATTTCTCTTTTTAGAGCCTTCAACTTAACTGCTCTAACTACTTTATCTACTGCCTCGGCTGAAACTGAATGGAAGGAATGGTCAAGGCTTCAGTCACACGCTTTCAAAAATAAAAGAAGCAGGCTTCACTGAGGTGTGAAAATCCAAGACCTTCTTGACCTCACATGCCAAAATCATTACTGTCATATAGTGCCTGCTATACATTTCACACCATATGAGCTACTGTGCCTTCCTCCTGCCTTTCATTCCATACAGGCCATGCAAGAAAGAAATCTACTTAATTCTAGAGCAATTCCCAAAGGCACCACCTCCCCACAAAGGTTTGCTCAACACTCTGCAATCCCAGAGTCAACCTCAATTCCACAACAGAGGTTTCTTCCAGTTAAAACACTTGTTGAAAGTCAAAACACGGGAAAGAATTTTGAAAAGCCAAATGAACTATTCTTGAAGTACCTATGAATCTGCCCAACTTCTTTTCATGTATGACAACCAGTTAATTGAAATGACAGGTAATTAAAAACCTGGGAAATATTCCAACCTTCTTTCTTCTTGACTGCTTTCCTCAAGTTTCTGTAGCCTTCAAAAGCACGAGGTACAGTATTGGAAGGCCAAGTCAATGAAGGACAAACCAGACAGTGAAAGCAAAAGTGATAAGAAGGTAAAAAAATGATATATGAGCTTGTGGAGTTTAAAATGAAATTTTAAAAGATACCATCAAGAGACAACAAGTAGTAAAAAGGCAAATACATTTTGCACAGTTGGAAAGTAAACAGAAAACAAAGAAGAAGCATTTGTAGGTTAACTAATCTGTCACTGCCAGCAATTGTAAATTCAATTTACACTAAGGAAGAAATTGTAGATATAGACAATATATTTCACTTTGAGAATTACTTCTAATATGGATTCAAAAAAATCTCTTAGTTCTAGAAAAAGCTTTCTCCTCCTTTGCCACTTGAAATTGGCAGGTAAAAACCCAAATATTGCAAGAAGTACTGCCATTGAACCAAAGTTATATTTCCTCAGGAATACATCAGGAAAAAACCCCAATGCACTAGTTCTATATATGCTGACAACATATTGTAATATAAAATAGTAATGAGAATTTTTCAGTACTAATATTTAAATCATATATTCTGAATATAATTCATATAAAAATCTTCAAACTGCATTTATTTTTTGGTTTGGGGTTTTGTTTGGTTTTCATTTAAAAACATAAAATTGCAGTTTGTTTTTCTGGGATTCAAAAAGTACATGCCAATGATTGCTTGTTATTTTTTAATAAATTAACAAAAAATATGCATCAGAAGCAATGAGATGGACAAAGTGTTAGTATTATTACTTGCATTTTTTCCTCTTGAACAAACATGGATGTGTCTGTAAACAAGTGTCTGCATGACTCATGTAAGTGTAGAGATGGCTTAAATTTCAACAGCTACTGAAATTCCTTGTGTTTCCACTATGGGCAAGTTTTGAGCAAGAGTTTTTGCTGCCTTTTCATCTTATACTGCCTGCTATCTTCCTTCAGTATCAGCTAGGAGCTAACATGCTGAACCCTATGTAATTTTATCACTAATTTAGTTTAGTAAAGGTTAGGGAAGTCAAAAGACAACAGTCAAAAAAGGTTATCAGGCATGTAAGGCTGACTAACAACTGAAAGGGATGTGGGAGGTTTGCTCTGGGGCCTCTGGTGAGTAGGTCACACTGTGGGACACTCCAATCAAGCATGTCAGTGTTTTGGTAGCCAAAATGTTACTGCCATGTAAACTGTTTCCAATAAACTTTAACAGATGCTTATAAAAGGCTACAGATATATAGCAGTATATACCTGTTCCTGATTTAGAAACCGGCTCTTAGATCTTCAGGCTAGCTCTCACAACAATTTACATAAGTTACATGTATTTAAAATTAGGCACCTTTCATCATACTGACCCATAACCAGGAAACAAACAGATCAAGAAAGGTAGCAGATGGGGCAGAACTAGTAACTAAGCTTACCGATCCCATTTTGATAGGAAAATGCTAGATAGATAACTTTAAAAGAACAGCAACCCTAAAAAGAAATAGTACAGTAAAAGCAGATAAATGCCTGTAGAAAACAGAAGTAGAGCAATGAATCCCTACCAAACTGCGGGGTAAATTGTCCCTTTGCAATACATTAGCATACCCATTGCCAATTCCTGACATTTCAATAGAATAAACATTCACAGTGATATATCCTGAACACAGATTTTGCGTTTCATTAGATAGAAGCACTCTGCAGGTAACAACTATGACAGGCTATATGCCTAATCCCTCAAATTCTAACATTTCTTAGCTTCTAAGGAATTTTTCTCCTAACATATGCACTTCAGAAATTTATAAGTATTATTACAAAGCAATCTGCAGATGGGTCAGTAGGTAGATTCAAACCTTACCAGCACTTTAAAGAGTATGATCCCATTCTATAGAACACAAAACCCACTTTAAGATGGAGGCTGGACCATCAAGACATCTCTTCCAACTTAAATTTTTCTATGGTTCTCTGATTCTATAGTGCTAGGATAGAAAACTGATCTCAAAATAGTTTATGGTAAGTAGTCTCTACTTCTATACGAGACCACTTGACTATCTCATTCACAAGATTATTGTCCTGGTGCGAGCAAGTGTGAATGGACACAGGAGCTTCTACCAGGAAAAAAAAACAGCGAAACAAAAAGACCCAACAAACCAAAAACCACCACCCTCCCCCACCAAATTGAACAACAATGTGGTTTACTTACTACTGTATGTAAGGTAAAACTTCCAAGTGTGTTTTTAAAGTGATCATCTCCTATAATAAGATATATTACTCAATATATCTAGTAACCTTTATCTGTTTTCTGGTCACAATCCTGTCTTCTACCTAATCCTCAGGCCCCAACCTAACAACTGGGGCTCTATGTAAGCATGTATTTAAATGTATGCTTGATTTTAAAATGTGTTGAAACATACAAAATAAAATCTCCTTGTTCTTGCATTTACAGTTAAAGAACGTATTGAAGTGCTCAGCTGAAGAGAGGCCAGAACATTATGCTGATTTAATTTAATACTTCCATCCTCTCGTCAGGTTCCTACAAACATGAGATATAAAATCTATCAAAATCCTCATAAAAGTATAAGAGTTTCCTGAAAAATGATATGCAAAGGAAGAATCTACTTGTTATTAAAATGAGCGTTCTCTACAAGTATCACACATCTGTGTGGTGAATGGATTTGTTGATATAGGACCTCAAATTGCAGGTATCACTAACTCAAATCTACTTTATACTTCAACTATATTTCAGGCTTATACTATTTTAGTTTTAATCTTAACTTGTAGAAGTAGTCTGAAGGGCCATTAGTAGCAAGACTAATAGATTAGAAACATGAAAAATTTCAAGGAAAGGGAAAGACCTCTAATGGAATCAAAGTCCCGGCATACACAAACAGATCCTTGCTGTACTAACTGCTTTCTGAACAGGCATTTATATCAATGTCTATGAGCATTTTAGTAGATGAAAATTGGACTGCAAAAAACAGCAAAGCATGATGTTGCAGAGAATTAGGAAACCTCAAATTAAAAACATTCATAAAAGCAGAAGATAAAGCAAAAGAAGCCGTTCCAAGAGCTACCAAAGAATTCCCAGCTATTCAGAATATCTTTTCTTCAGAAAGCTGTTTCAGTTTTGACATATGGTAGAAAAAAGTTTATAATTTTTGGTTTTGAAAACTTATGTTGAATTTTAGACGCAATTTTTAAAAAAAATTTAAAAAAATCAAAATTTATGGAGACCACCTGTGCTTTCTTTTACCATTGTGCATAATTACGTAGAAAAATTCATTACAACAAAGACATTCGTTCTACAAATACTGCATACTTCACTGGAAGAAAAGATGCAGAAGAAAAACACCTATAACTTCAATGTGTAAAAGGGTTTGAAGGAACAGGAGTTTAGGATCCAAACCCACACAGCAACAACAAATTAATTCTAAAGTCTCAGCGGTTAAAAAAATACACCTCTTTACTAATAAAGAGAAAACAAATAGCATTATAATTCATACACCACCTCTTTTTCTTTTTCCTTTCTTTTCTTTTCAGCTTTTCTAGATCTTTCTTGGCTATATCTAGAATTTCCATTGTCTCTTTCTCTGAAGAAAGCATAGAAGCAGAAAATGCTGATGGTCCACCAAAGTAGGTGGATCTTGTTGAAGCTCTTGACAAGTTGCGTCGAAGATTTTCATTCACCGCTTCACTTTCTAATAATTTTGCTCTTTAAAAAAAAAAAAAGAGTGGACCATGAATCACAAGTACTGCTAATGCATAAGATGTTTACTCTTTAGCATCTGTAACTGCAACGCATTACCTTCAGTTTAAAAAGAAACTACAAACCAAGGTGAAGTCTCACAAAATACAAGTGTAGTAAATCCCTTGATGAGACCATTTTACACAACAGTTATGTATATCATACATATGCTTATTCTGTCTAGGGTATATGATACGTAAGTGTAAATGTCTGTATAAATATATACAGACATATATCTGCATACACTGTACATATATACATATCACAGGAAAGCTACACAAAAGCTCTAACAGTAACTAGGAATAGGCCAGATAATTATTTTGCATGATACCACTCCAAGAAACATAGAAATAAAAATATCTAAAATATTTAATACATACTTTAATTTTAAAAGAAAGCAGGTGCTTTTCTTTCAAACACTAAATTGTAACAAGTTATTTCTCAGTACTATCATTTATATGTAAGGTTATGAAGTTATAGAACAATTGTTCCAAGTTCTGCTGTCCTTTGTGCAACAATATGAAGTCATCATCATTATTTAGGTTATCTCTTACATTCATTTCTATTGTCAGTTTCATCTTTAACATGTCAATTTTTTGTGGTCAAGCACAACACCAGATGGTCTTAGAAGCTGAAGGAATACTGTCCTAAAGTAACTCCCCCAAAGGAACACAGCTGAAGTATTTACTTGCTAATGCTTCTAGTTTTGGGGTTTTAATTAAAAAATGTTCAAATACATATTACGCAAATACCTGAGATCTTCAATTTCCTTGATATAATTATGAATCATGTTGCTAATTTCTTCATTTCCTTCTCCTTTGAAGGACAGAGAAAAAGAGGGTGTGGGGGAGAAGGGGAAGTTTGAGAAAGGATGGTAACAATATAAGTATCTGAATACAGCTACTAGGCACAAGGTACCAGCAAAGAGAAACAGTCGTATGGGCTACACGTTTAGATCTTATCCGACCTGTAAAATATATTTCCTCCTCAAGCTGCATTAAGTTTTTGATTCCTCTGTGTCATGTGATCAGGAATATTACCAGTAACTTTATTTCATTTGTTTTCCACATTAGCACCTTTTAATAACGCCCGCACCATAAATCAAAAGTAACCTGACAAACAGTGCACAAAAAACCAATGCAGGCATGTTAAGTAAATTGGTTGATTATTCTACGATGTGAAGAGTAAGCCAGCATTCACCCATCTGTGCCTAGGTCCTCAGCCAAAGCAAAATAATTTAAATCCATGTATAGCTAAGCATACAAGTAATTCCTATCCAAAGGTATTATTTCACATTTCGTGTCGCTTGTAGTCCTAAATGAATGGTCAAATCAGGTTATCAAACTATTTCTACTAATAGAAGTCTCCAGAAACAGAGGAAATAATCAGATGGGGGCTTATCCCTGCCAAAGCAGGTCCTACATTACTGTTACAAAGGCATGACTTCATTCCCAGGGATCCATGAAGCAAGCACATATAATTGATTTAATTTCATGAACTTATGAAGCAGTTTATGCACAACACACCCGCAGCATACCTGCTCTGGCTAGCACTTGGTTGGCTTGATCACTCATAAGTTGCGTTATTCTGGCTCTCAGTGCATCAATAGTCTCTTGCATTGCTTTAATTCTAACACGCAGGTTGTTGTTTTCTGTTTGCAGCATCACATTTTCATGAAACATGTCATTGATGCTTTCAACACCTTCTTCATCTATAATCCTTTTACCCTTAAGAAAGTAAATATATTTTATTACTAGTAAAGGCTGACCTACACATGAAAAATTTTGAAATTCCAAATAGACACTCATAGCAAAAGATAACCTTCTCTCAAAAAGTTTAAAACAATGGATAGTTTTCAAAACATTCATGTTTGACCAACACATGCATTTGGGTCCTGTGCATTTCCATCTTAGTATGAAAAAGAAGTTCTTAAAGAAGTTAAGAAATGAGAATACAATTCTTTATCAAATCAGGATATTATCTCAATGATAACAAAGGAGGAAGATGCTGTTTGGTAACCACATTTGTTGCTGAAAACATTATTTGTTTAAAATTTCAGGAAGAAATGGGCATTGTGTAGTATCAGTATTCGCCTTATAATTTTAAAACGTATTTTTAAAAACACAATTTTTTTTCTGTCTAGTAAGTTTTTAAAAGCAATACACAGTAGCTGTACACATTCATTTATGCACCAATCTAAATTGTGGTCATTTTTGCTCTGGAGGTGACTATTTCTCATTACTCAGCATGACAAGGTCAATTTTTGCCTTTCAAAAAGCAAATAGCATGGAGCATCTGTTGACGTCACTGGTATTCATTGATGTATTTTTTTCTCTGGGAATGCAATCTAAGTTTTCTAAAAATATCTGGTAATCACTGGAATTGGAAGTGTTGTTTAGGTTAGAGTTGCTATTCAGATTTTTTAGTGAATTAAGTGGAAGTAGCCAACAGAAAAACAAGCTGTAGAACTATCAACATTTTAAAGCAGAAGAAATCCTAAGCAGGTAAACTTACTGTTTTGTATTCCATGAGTTCCATCTGTAGCCGTGTAATCTCACTGCGCAAAGCATTTATTTGTTGACTAGCCCTATCCTGATTAACCATCACCTTGTTCTTGATGTTCCGCGCCCGATTGGCATATTTTAATGTGTTCAAGGTTTCCATGAAGTCTCGATCTGAAGGGCTCACACACGCTATCATGAGTGTTTGACTGGAAGTTAGAAACATAGGTCAGCACTACATCTCAAGAACAAAAAGAGTAGAGAGAAGCTAACAAATCTTCAGGTAGAAGGTGAAAAAAAAAAAAACAGTGACTTCATAGCATTTGTGAAAAATATTCCTCAATTTAACTCACAGTAAAAGACTCTACCACAAAGTTCAGCACTGTTACATCTTGTATCACCCTAGCATAGCATAGGAGATGCTAGATCATTAATTGTTCTACAGGTAAAGTTATAAAAGCAATTAATTGATGGTCCTAGAAATGTTTTTTAAAATTATATTCAGTTTGCCTAATCATATGTAAACTGAGATTTAGGAACTGAAGTCAACTTGAAGTCCTAAACAGTGATTTGGATCACACAGTTGTCAGGACTGCCTACTGTAATTCCTGAGGTGCCTACCTATTTAATCTCAAAGTTGCCTGAATGATCATTTTAACTGTCCATGCATGCACACAACTGCCTAATGTACCTATTTTCTACCTCGGGTTCCACCAAGGTCCAAACTGCCTGAATTCTCCGCTGCAATTTATCTCCTGTTGTCCAAAAGAAGCCCAAAAGCTAGTACTTACCCTTAGTGCCTCTGGCTATAATTGTATTTATTCCATGTTTCATAACACCACTGCTTAGAGCACTTCCACAAAAAGCAGCAGGACGTGAGCTCTAGGTCCCAGAGGGCTATGAACAACCATCTTCCTTTCAGGTTCCTACAACACCCTCTAGCCATCCCATCATGGGATATGCAGGGTGGGAACATACTCCCTGCTCCAAATGGAAGACTGAGCAGACAGACCAGCAAGAATCAGTGGGATAAAAACAGAAAAAGGCAAAAAATTTTTCATTCCAACCAAGCAATTTCATCATTCAACAGGCAGATGGAGGAACCGAGGTCCCTTCCCTCACTCCCTGGAGCAGATTCATTTCACATCAGATGAGAAAAGCCTAGAAGGGTCAGAACCAGAGTTCCAGCTGTAGATCATACTCTGAAGGTTCCTGCATGGCCTAAATTCTCAACAGATATGGGAAAACACCTAGATTTGATGGACTGAGTACTCCCCTCCTGGCTTTAGAGGAATTTGCTTCTCTGTTGTATGTTAAAGCTTAGGTGATTGCATCAGGAAGCACACGCTGTCTCCAGGGCAATGGAGCAGTATCTGCATTAGGCAGACTGAATTCTGATCTTCACTTTCTATAGTTTCATACTGAAACAAACAAATTATCCCTGCAACCCTTTGTCAGACAAACAATTACTTTCACTATACAGACTGGGAAACTAAACTGGAAAGAGTAACTGGGTAACTGAGGATACAAGGAAGATTCAGTTTCAGCCACTCTTCTTCAGACCTGCCACATACCTTTATGTCAGTTCTCCAAACTGAGTTTAGTCCTCAAGATAAGAACATGCAAAATTAAGAACAAATTTTTAATTCTGACATCAGGACTACCTGTGCTTTCAGTTGAGAATGCAGTTACTTTTCTAGACCTCATAGGACTGGTTCTGCTAGGTATCAGTCTTGAAAACTGAACAATTTGAACTCCACTTTCCTATCATCTGAATTGTATAATGGACTAGCTTAAAAAAAAAAAAAAAAACAACAAAACTGTTCTACTCCCTTTATTTTACCACTTCTTTAAACTGTTCCTTCCACCCTAGAAGTTATGAAAGTTTTCATTTTTCATATTATACATTATAAAAATCCTTTCTGAAAACACCAATAGTCCATATTCTTACTTAATAATTCAAGAAACATTAATATTTAAATGCTGCTTCAGGACTGTTACAGCATTATATTTAAAATCAGGATCATGCTAAGAATAGTACAGTGATACAATGCTTTCATCATCGTTAACTCAGGACTCACTGCAATCTAACCTGAATCACTTCTGGTAAATCTTTTCTAAGCATTTGCAAAAGAGAAACAATAATGTGGACTGTAATACTTAGAGTAGAATTATGAAGGCTAGAGAACAAACTAACAAGAAAACTAATCACCTGATTTCCCAGAAAAAAACCTGCATATTTATTAAAATTTAGCTTTCCCACACTTTTTGGTTGCCAAAGTACAGATAAGAAATTATTCAAATCGTGTTAATAACTCTTTCTTAACAGCAAGCTGCTAATTTGACGTCTCAGCATGTAGATCATAGAAATGAAAATGGGGGGGACACCCCACAAGTCTAACATTAGTCAGAAACAGACAGAAAGAACATATCTGAATATGCTTGAAAATGCTCTGGTATAGCACTTGCTATCTGTACATTTGTGCTGGTTTTGGCTGGGACAGAGTTAGTTTTCCTTAACAGTAGCTGGTATGGGGCTAGGATTTGTCCTGAAAACTGTGTTGATAACAGAGGGATGTTTTCATTACTGCTGAGCAGGGCTTACACAGAATCAAGGCCTTTTCTGCTCCTCACCCCACCCCACCAGCGAGGAGGCTGGGGGTGCACAAGGAGTTGGGAGGGGACACAGCCCGGACAGCTGACCCCAACTGACCCAAGGGATATCCCGTACTGTATGGTGTCATGCTCAGCAATAAAAGTTGGGAGAAGAAGGAGGAAGAGGGGAACATTGAGTTATGGCATTTGTCTTCCCAAGTAACTGTGATGCGTGATGGAGCCCTGCTTTTCTGGAGATGGCTGAACACCTGTCTGCCGATGGGAAGTGGTGAACGAATTCCTTGTCTTGCTTTCCTTGTGTGTGCAGCTCTTGCTTTACCTATTAAACTGTCTTGATCTCAACCCACGAGTTTTCTCACTTTTACCCTTCAGATTGTCTCCCCCACCCCTCCGTGGGAGGAGTGAGCGAGCGGCTGGGTGGGGCTCAGTTGCCGGTTGGGGTAAGAGCAGGACAGCGCTGTGCACTGAACTCCGCCATTCCTCCTGAAGAACAGAAGGGGGAGCAGTGGAGCTACGAGACGGGAAAATAGTCGCTATTTCCACAAAAGTGCAATTTTAGGAGTGGCTTGAAAGAATGCTCATTAGCCAGTGTATTTGATATAAAGTTTAGTCAAGAAATGCCATTTGTAGTTATTTCCAGAAAGAGTTTAGAAGACCTAGCTCTTGATTTCTGCTGATTTTTTCATAATTCTTGAGTATCTTCTTCCCCTAAGCATTTCTGAAAATTCTAGCCTTTATTTACTTGTTTTGTCTGGCTCTTTGCTTTTCCTCACACTGCAGTGCTGCAAGGTGTTGCTAAAGTACTCCCTCTGAAGAGTAGAGAAACAATGTAAGAATTCTCTTCCACTTCTCCCTATTCCTTTGTGAAATGCCCAGAAAACTTGCTGCCCTCCTAAAAAGAGGAGTCAGACATATCGGATTAAACAGAGGAATAAGAGTACTACCTTGCTAAAACATATTCAACTACTCTACATTTTGTATTTGTACATATTAATGTTACAAACAAATACAAAACTTGTATTATTTTAATGAATCTGTTAATGTTTGCTTAGACAAAGCTTCCAGAGGCCAAAGTCTCTCTTCTTGTCTACCTACTGCACATACAAGAACATGTTCATACAAACAGTTTTGGCGATACACTAGTTTTTATTAGGCTGTAATCCAACATCAGACAACTTGACAGATGTACCATACCCTGAGATGTATAACATTTACAAAAAGATGACAGTGCCTGTGGTAAGCTGACTCCAAGCTCCTGTGCGCAGCATTCAGAGTAAATAATTAAGTGACATTTAAAAAGAGAAAAGTAGCAAAGAAAACTCTGAAAGAGAAACTCATCATAGCTTTAAACTACGCTGTAATTAATAATGCTATAACACAATAATAAAATTTACCATTTATGCTATCTACAGTCTAAAGATGTCTTCATGGAAAGGACTTGATGTGGAAATGGTAACTTCTAAGTAACTCAAAGCCTCACATCTAGTAAAGCTAGAACAGCAGTGAAAAGAAAAATGCAAAAATCCTCTTTAAAATCTTTTCCCTGCATTGCCAGCATTTTCTGTCATGACAGTAATTTATCTTTGGAGCCTCCCTCCAACAAAAAGAGTGGCTATTTTTAATCATTGTTTCATATTTATTTTACTTTGAGGGTTATGTACTCATTCACAATTAAATACATAAAATGGTCTAGTTTTCATACCTGTTTCCCCCAAGAGAGTCTTGAAGTAGCCTTGTAAGCTTCGAATCTCTGTATGGTACATGAGTTGCCTTCTTACTTTTATCTCCCAGTGCACTTATAACATTGCCAAGTGCCAGCTATGAAACACCAAATCATGTAACACACAAATTAGAATCAGTTCCTGAGTAGTTTTATTTTAAAAACAGCTATAAACTGGGGTCTGCATATTATGAAAAAATTAACATACTCATGAAAGTTAACAAAAAATATTTTTGAGGATTTTTACATTTTACAACAGACATCAATAAACTTTTGTGCTATCAACAGTGAATCAGCTGACTTGCAGTCTGGTATCTGCAAGCGCTAAGTGCTTAGCACAATTTGTGTGCACTGTCTATTGGTATCTCATGTCAGTTGCAAACTAAAGTTAGAACTACTTCACATGTAACAAACATCTACTTCCAAAGATTATTAAAGCTGATCTCTACTTCTAGCAGTAGCCATATTCTTTTTAAAATTAATTTTATCAAGCTGTTTTATGCTAGATTTAGAATAAAATATGGAACATTAGTATAAATTTACTACCTCTACAGATATGAAATAAGAAATGTCTGATGAAGATTTAAGCATTTAAGGCTTGAAATTATGTAGTCCATGTCTATGTTATTTCATTGCTAAAAGGGTCTAATTCATGTTTATAAACAACCTAACAGTTGGCTGTAAACATTTTTATTGTGCAACTGCACGTACTTCAACCGCATGCCAAATTAAAGAACATTCCTCTAGATGGCAACCTGTACAGTCCGTTCTTAGTCTTGAAAATGGTCTTACTGCATCCAGCAGTTGAAGAACTGTGTATGCACCACGTTCTGTGACTGCTTTGAAGTGTTTAAATCACTTTCAATCTGTTCCCCAAAGCTGAGGGTTGGAATTTAATGTAAATGAAAGCTTTGTGATCATCTAAAAATATTAGATTTGTCACACTGATTTTCACCTTCGTGCATTCTGTATCCTATTTGTTAAGGATACATCTATGTCATCTAAATTCCCAAATTTCTGTTGGCTTTGTGCTTATATCAGTGATAAAACTGAACTGAATTCTCTTTCTCTTCCATACAATATAACCAGAACAACTACAGAATATAGCTACTGTTGTGATGGTAAGAGAATCACTAAAAAAGTTCTAGTTGCAGAATACCTCTCTGGTACTTACTACACACTAGACCAGAAAAAAAAAGGACACATTTTCACATATAAAATAAACACAAATTTTGCATCTTTTAAAAGAGAATTGCACAGAGCCTCCATACAGCCAAGTAACTCAAAACAAAGGCATGAAACTACAATCTCCACTGATAATCACCAGCTTTACGTTTCAGTGCAGTTAAGTAAATGTTAAGTAAAACATTTAACACAGTTAATCAAAAAAACTATATGTAGAGCCAGTACACAGACAAAAAAAAAGTGATGCTATGAACTAAAAATTTTATTTCTCCTTAGAAGTGTCTTGCCTAGGGCTGTTTTACATTATGTTTCATAATTATAATACAGAAACAGCATTTATTGATGGATTAAGCTTATTCATTGTCCATGTTTTAAATGCCTCTGTCTCTTGCATGCTGCTTGTAATGTTCTCCAATTGTTTGGGTCTTGACAGAATAAGAAATAAAAATTTTAAAAAGTGAAAGGAACTCTACAATTTCTTGTAAAAGTTAGAGTAACTAACTATATTTCACAACAGTTACAAGTACTATAATTTGCTACTTAGGGTCCAGTACAACTGAGAAAACACTAGCAAGCCAGAACCCAGTAAGAATCAATACATAGTGTTATGTCTCATGCTACAGTCCTTATTCTGCATATGATGCATTTCTACTTTAGGGATTACTAAAAACAAGTGATCCAAAAAGGAAAAGAAAATGGTACCAACAGCCTAGGGAAACAAGTTATATAGTCTTACTAGTCCACAGTTGATGGAAATGCCTTCTTTTGCCCTTTCTCCTGTAGCTCCTGTTCGCTTTAACCTTTCAGATCCCGCTAGATCAACAAAATGGAACTTGGCAGTAAGAGTTTCAAATTCATTAATCTCAGACGATTCAGATATTATCCTGTTATCAGTGGCATTATCCTGAAATAAAGAACAACTCATAAAGCTTGGCAAGATCTTTCACATTAACATTTGTTTACTGCAAAGTTCAATCAAGAATTATTTACAAGGCTACCTATCTGTCATGTCCATCTCCTTTCTTATTACTCATTCTCTTAAAACAACAGTATGTCTCAAAAAACTACCCCTATTTCAATCATATGTACCAACATACCATTCTTGAAGACCCAGCTCTAAATGCATGTAAATACCAATTACCTTAAGTATGAGCTACAATTGTTTCTTTATGGAGGAGCAGGGGGATACATATATTAAAATATACAAGTCTTCAGAAAGGAGGGCAACAAAATTTGTACCTCTCCTGGAAGGCAAGCCTTAATGCAATTGAAGGAAATTGATTTTTAAAAAAAAAAAAAAAAACAACACACAACAAAAACCAGAAAACCCACACCCCACCAACAACACACCTTAATTATATTATTACTCCCCAAAATCACCAGACCTGCTTAGTTCATAAACCTGCCAAATAACTGAAAGGTATTTTGATTTTATACCTCTCTAATCCCCATTATCAGCTTCCCTATGGCATGATTCTTCAACTTTAAGAATTACTTTTTAAGCCACTTTTCCTAGCAGCCAGTACTCCACCAGTACTTCTGACCTCACCAGAAAGTAAGGACAGCAGAGGGAACAAGGGAGAAGGAAGAGGTTCCTTTCTCCCTCCCACCCAAGCAAGCTGTAATGACGGGCACTTGGCGCACTCCTCCATCAGCACGGGGAGTCTGCCCAGGAACGCACCGCGTCACGGGCAGGTGCCGTAGCCTCTGCCTCTTCCCACTTCACGTCCCAAAGCACAGCAGCAAAAATATCCTTTTTCATTAGGTAATCCTAAGCTTTTTTTCTGTTAATTAGCATAGCTGTACTATATACCGTGGAGTTTTATTTTACTCCAAGTGTGGTTTGACTTGTTGTCAGGAAAGCAACACTGAATGAGGAAATCTTTAAATCGCTTACCTCTTGACCCTCCTGGTAAGACAACCATTGCAGGGTAATTTCTACCTGCTTGTCGTGGCGGCATGTAAAAGGCATATGTGGAGTGTACGCTGGATTTATAATGTATTCAGACAGCCCAATCTACAGGTTTTATTAGGAATTTATATTACAGTTAAGCATAGATTGCTCTGGTTTTTCTTTAAAAAAAATGAATTCTCAGGTATTCTGTGGCAATGCTCTTTATGCCTTTGGTCAGCTAGTCCACAGCCCCCTTCGCTGCTGCAAGGGGTAATGCATCTCTGCAGACCAAACCATTTTCACAGTACTTAAACATTTCATGCTTCTTAAGTGATATTCTTTTGTAGCAGTTTCAGAACAGAACAGGAATTGTGCCACTTCCACAACACCGGAAATCGCTATTTCCGATATTTTGCCATTTACACTGCTATAGACTGCGCTCTCTTTCCCAGCCCTCAAAGTAATGATCAATGCATCTTTTCACTCTCGCTTATTTAGTAAGTCAAATGTACATCCAGAAACTTCCGAGAAGCATGGATGGTGCGAACGCAGCACGAGGAGCAGTGTGTCCGTGCACTGCAGCCCTGGCCGCCTGCCCACACCGGGCACTGGCCACCGCGCGCAGAGGGGACACAGCCAACACTGTCATCCGAGGAGGAGAAACTGCGTTGCCCTAGTAACAAAGGTCTCCCAAAACTGTTGTCTACAGAAACTTGAGCTGCATCTCTCCTGGCCACCTAATAATAGCTCATATTAATTTATATTCCAGGAACGTTCAGAGGCCAGCGTCAGGTCTAACCTCTACTCTGCTAAACACTACAGGGAATAAAGACGGTGCCGTCTTCACAGATTAAGGATCTAGCAATGCCCAGCCCCAGACAGTCAAATTATCTTGCTCATACCCCCCCAAAAAAGGAGGAACAAAACACAGTTTGACACAAGGCAGAAGGCAGCTATCTATTCCTCTAACACAAGCCTCCGTTAAAAACCAGGCAGAGCCAGGCAAGAGCCCTGCAGGTGGCTCGGCTGGCGGGGAAGGCTGCAAGGGCACCAGCGCAGGTGGGTTGCTGTGCTGACAGCCTGTGGGAAATGAGACTCCCAGATGAGTTCTCACTCCCCAGCTACACGGACAGTTTTCAACAAAACCTCTGAGCAGACACACAGTGACCAAGGTGCTCTGTCTAGGCTCCGAGTGCGATGCCAGTCCCTTCCGAGTGAGAAGACAGACAGCTGCCCGCACCACCAGATCCACAGTTTCAGCGTGGAAAGCAGGAATAAGTGCTTTTAACAGGTGTATAAAGCAGGTCTACATACCACAAAGGACCAGGGAGGGACCCTCATTTTGCCTGAAAGTGATTATTGGTAGTGTTAAAAAAAAAAAAAAAGAACGATTCCTCCCACCAAAAAAAAGCACCACAAATCCAATTCACTGTTCCAACATGCTTAAAAATGTGATATCTAGGTGTAAAACACTAGCCAGATACTTAGGAGTTTACTGAAATATTTTAAAATTTTGATATCTTTAAAATAATCCAATTAAGTCTCCTTGAAGTTACTACAGTTTTCAGTAATATGGAATTCTCTTCTTTGCAAGATACAGCAACTAACAACTGAACAGTCACATAAAAAAATCATCTACAGAACAGCTCCATGTACATTCATAGTTTAAATTTCAGGTTAAGTGCATAGACTTAACAAAACATCTGAACCCCAAATATATATCTATTTAAAATAAATACACTAAGCCTCAGATTCAAATGTTTTTCTACTTGCTCCTTGTTGGATATCAACATTTGATCTGGAATATCCAAGCATTTTCAGGTAGCTGACTGCAAGCTTAAACCCACTAACTACTAAGACACTTAAAAATACTTTCCAAATTAACGACAAATTACATTTTAACTTTCTTAGTTGTGTATGTTGCAACAAAATACTGAAGACGACGCTAGAGGAGAATAGGTAGGTTCATGTAAGAGGCTGCCATTTATGGTTGCCTCTGGCTAGAGGACGGTTACGTATGCACAGATTAAATCAAATTATTATAATGCTTAGCAAATTCATGGAGCATGATGATGACTAGCATCTTTACTAAATGGAATTCAAATAGCAGTGGCTGCCAAAACAATATTCACATTTTGAAAAATGGTTACTAAAGTGAAGTTTAATAACAGCAAAGATACGTACAGTGTTAAATGCAGGACAGACTCTGGTTTGACATAAGTGTATAGTAAAGATAGCGTGTGACCGTGAGCTCTGAACATTCATCTGAGTGCTGGCAGTGGTTCGAGACAAAGCGCCCAGCTTCAAGCACTGCATCATCTAGAAAACAGAGAAGTAGTACATTGCATTGCTTGCAGCTTAAATAAAAAGTGTTCCTATAGCACTTACTGTTTCAGATATAAATAAGCTCTTTCTCTTTGCTATGATTTCAGTTCCTATATGCCAAAAAGCACAAAGATTCTTAAATAAGCAAACTAAAAGTATTTTTTGTGGTTTCTGAAAGAAAACACTTGAATCTTTGTACCCCTCTTTTTACTGTCCCCGGTGGTAACATGGCAATCTTCCTTCCTTCCACTCACCTGTGGCAAAAATGTGCCATTTTTGTACTTTTTGTACAAAAATGTACAGTACAATAACATTTGTATTCAGATTTGCAATGCACATGAACTGCAGTTTACCTCACATCAGTCATAATGCAAAGTGTTCCTGTCACAGGAAAAATAACATATATAAGATTTGGGAGATCAGATTTATGCACATGTCAAAGTTTACTCTCCCAGTAGAATTATATTATTAGCAAAAATCTATTTCTAGTATTAAGTGAAAGCGGTATGCACTTAATATCAAACATTTATCAGATTTAAGGCTACAGAAACTAAAGAAAACAAAAATTTTTTATCCAAGGTATTAGCAAGCATAACTTCTATTTTTAACTGCTTATCAAAACATACAGACAAGATTTTTAGATTGTACTTGGTATGATACAGAATAATTTATTTTCAGTTATCACCTCAGATTCTCCATTCACAGTTCGGGTTGTAACACCCACTGTATAAATTTTTTTATCTTCATGGATTTTAATATTTGATTTTTTATTCTTTGCATCAATGTCACGTGTGGTATCAAACAGATCAAGAATTTCTTCATTGTAAAGCTGAGGAGAAAAAAAAAAAGGCATAAAATGTATATTACTTTAGGAAGGAATTCCTCCAAAGACTAACAAATCTATGCATGAAACAGAGAAAGTTCTAAAAATCCAAATGCGAAGGCTCTCAAAAAAGGGTGCTGTGAAACATCCAAACTTACAAGGACAACAGGACAATAGACAGAGCAGCTGCAAATTAAGTCACCTGTACGCTTTACTATTATGCCACCCAAAGAAGCAGCAATTTCCTCCGCATGGTCAGATCTGGGAGAAAATTCTTTGGTGGGACCAGGGAAGGGGAGGCACTCGATGGCAGCAGAACAACGTCGGCAGTGGTTTCTGTGGCAGGCACCTGCTGTCTTCAGGTTTGACCTTGGGTTTTTCTTTTGTTTTGTTGATTCCGTTGGCTGCACCTTCCTCCAAACACTTCAAACTCACGCCACTTGCTCTCCCTGCCATCACACCTTTTCTCATCTCCTCTCTCACACCTTAATAATTACATGTCTGTCATTTAGATAAATTGTTCCTGCCCTGGAAGGAATTTAACATATAATAGTTTTTGTGCAAACTGCTTATTAAAGACACCAACCAGCAGACCAAAAATACTACGGCATGGTTTCTTGAGCAGGGCTTTTGTACTTTCCTCTATACGATGCCTACACTTTGGTGCCCCACGTTTAATTACAACTTTCAGGCACAATCACATGAGCAACAGCAACTATTACAAGTTTCAGGCTGCTTAACATCTACTGCCTGTTTCACTGGGTCTCCTGAAGGTAAGTACATCTACATTTAGTAGTCTTTCTACTCTGCATCATTAAGCACATCAGGCTTTTAGGTCAGTAAATTACAAGGGAACCAGGAAAGACATCACAAATTACTAAGCAGTTATTGGTATTAGAGGAGATAGATTATCATTTCATAAGAATGTTCGGAGTTTGAGGAAAGGTGTTTAGATCCAGTTGAAGACATCAGGCCAAATATCAAAAAAAAAAACCCACCCCAACAACAGAAAAAGCAGCATCCCACTGGGAATCAATCTTATGGCTCAGGTCTCTGCTGATGTACACAGGAACAGTTCCAGTGTTTTTACTTTGGTTACATCACTTCACTTCAGCAGAACTTAGGCCAGACTGATTAAATCCCTGATCAAAGTCCCTAGGTAAAAGCCAAAGAACTACTGCAATAGATCTGTATTCACCCAATGTACTTTCTCATACACTGAAAGCAAGAGGCTTGCTCCTCTCGCAAGTGAAAATTCATCCCTGAGAAGAAAAGGCTCCGCATTTGTGAATGTGATGCTTCTAATTCTTTAAATATTAAAAAGGAATTTATTTAGACATAAATATTCTAAGTAGGAGCCTTCTTACTAACACTTTACTTTGCTAAGTGCAAACAAACTGATGCCACAATTTAGAGAGGATCCTGATAACGCACCTACAGTTGCATGGGACTGCATATGCCTGTCTCTTGCAAGAGTTAGCAGGAAAGCAAGGACTTAGGAGAGGCAGACGGCAGCAAACTAAAGAAAAGCAAGAAAGTAGCAAATAGAAGTCACTGTTCTCAACAGTTATCCAGCAGTCAGACTTCAAAAGTTATTTCAAAATAAAACCTTGCTTCAACTTGTTTGATGTCTAAATTATTGTTTATGTAATCCAGCTCTAATGGTAGATAGGATGGGAGGCAGAAGACACTTTCTGATACAAGAATAGTGTATAATAACTAATCAGAAAAAGCTCTTTCTGGGAAAGCTGCAATTTAGCCTCAGTACAATAAAAAAAATCTACCATAAAAAGTGACATTTTGTTAAGGGAGAAACTATTATACACATCATTTATTATATATACATTATATACATCATTTAACCTTTCTCTAAATTAGATAAATAAGACAGGTTTTAGAAAGTACATTTTGTCTGAAACTTAAAGGCTGCAATTCCGCATACAATTATCACTGTAACATTCAGTTCCTGCTCTGCACTTCGGGACTCTCGCAGTCACGTCTGTAACATTATGTCAAAAACCACAAGGAATTCAGAAACGACACTGGTTACTCCTCCTTACACTATTACTGTTGTGGTTGCCTAAGCAGAAATGAAGCTGCAGCTCCCCGACGTTCAAACAGAGAGCACAGAAGAGTACAGCATTCCCACGGCCCACGGTCAAGCCTAGACTCTCTCTAGGCAAACATTAGCCAGAGCGACAGAAAGTTCTGCTTAAGGTTAGCAGTGACAAACCTATACTAGCGCAAAACTTAATGTCAGCTTGTTAATCCCTAAAATAATTGTAGGAACATATGGCTAAAGGACCTAGATTACTTCAGCAGTAATAAAACCAACAGCTTTTCTCTTGGGTAATATAAAATTTGCATTTTTTCACTGCCTCAAAGTAGATAAAGTAAAGTTGCAAATACCAATCTAAGCAATACACATTTACACCTGTTCTTCCTTAAATCAGTTCTTCCTCTCTACGTGCTTGAAGTATCAGATTCTGCAGCTTGGTAATGAATGTAAATACGTTACACCCAAATCAATCAATTTAAAAAAATAGTTCCATGGGCAGGAGGCACAGCATAAAAGCTGCAAGACAAACCAACAGCTACTGCACGGTCGGAAAGATCACAGATGTTATGGGCTTTTACCAGTAGCTGCGTCCACAAGCAAACACAAAGGAAACAGTTTTTCCACAGCACTGACCCAGGTTTTCTCTAGGTCTAATGAAAGAGGGAACAATGACACAGAAGCCCAATCCTAAACCACTGAAGACCACAGAAAGAAGTATTTTTATGCTAGGTTTCTTCTTTGGAGAAAGGAATATAACAAGTCTCCTGAACAGATTTCAAAAGCAAAGGAAATCTATGGCAAAGTGACAAAGGCAGGTGAACCACGGTCACTATTCAAATGCACAAAGTACAATTGATTTATTTTTTTTTATAGTTTCTTGCTGTAAGGTTTTGTAAAGAATTGCAAACAGGCAAGAGCAACAGGCTCCACAAACAAATGTGTGCTGCACAAAGGGATAAATGACGACTAATATAACTATTTCTACACTTCAAAATAACACTGTAAAGGCAACTACTAAAATTATTGGAATAAGATAAAAAGGCTCTTTTTCATAAACAGAAGAGCTGAAGCAAACTCCACTAAATTTCCTTTTGAAATCTTGAAGATTAATTCAAAACATCTCATGGGAAAAGAATGTAAAAGTAGCAACCAGAAAAAGAAGTTTAATTGGCTTTCCAAAAAAAAAAAATATACATGAAGTTACACACACAAACACAGATCATATTTACCTCTAAGAACTGTGCATTCACTTTAAAATCTGGAGGTGGAAGTCCTTGTTTAATAGCAGCTTGTTTTTTTTCTTCAATACATCTGAAAAGATGCTTAACAGCACGCGATATAATGCCTTGTTCCTCTTCTGTTATGTTGACATCAAATCCAGTGCCCATGGTGTATGTTTTGCCAGCCCCTGTCTAAATTGAAAAAGGAGTAGTCACTAGCACACATTAATAGTAGTGAAACATCACAGAGAAATGCAGTTTGTGAAAACTAGGTGCTAGATAGTGACTACTAAGTCTGTCATCTTTACAATTTAACATGCACATAAACAGGTCATTTTGAAAAATAGACAGACAGCAGAAATTGGACAAACTCTGTTTATCCACAGATCACACACAAGAAGGTAGGCATCAGATCAATCTTTCATAACCTTTCCCCTACAAACTTCCCCTAAGCTGCTTACATCAGCCTTGAGCCATCATGTCTGGAGGTCAAAAGAATAGTTAATGTTTCCAACTGAGACTGTTAATTAAAGCATATATTTTGGAGGTAGAAGCAGCATTTGCAATTCTTTACTGAAGTAGATCAAATGACTCCCTTAATTATGATGTCTGAATATCTCAGGTAGAATATTACCACTGTTCTTAATTTATAGACAGCACTGAAGAATACAGGCTGTACCTTCACTAGGAAAATAATTAAATGTGAAGTCCCACAGACGACAAGTTAGTGCTGTGTTTTTGCTTAATTAGTGGGTCAAGTCTAAGACAAAGATAGTAGCACACAGCTGAACATAATCTACTAAACTGGATCTGCAGATTGCTTTGTTTTTGCTAGGACAACTTCAGCTAGCTAACTTGAGAAATGACATTTAACAGTGGTGAAATTCATCATCCAAGACCAAGTTTTATGCAATCTATTCCTAAAGGAACATTCAGAAGACAGTAACACATTCTCTACATTGTGCTCAATGATATTTCAGCTTTGAGAAGTAAAATGTGTGCCCAGTGTACTGAGAGGGTGCGTTCTCTATGAAAAGTTCTCTGACTTTGGAATCTGATCTCCACATTTTGCCCACAAACAAACAGTGTGGCCTGAAGTTCCCTAGGATCTATTTTTAAAAAAAGCTTCTCTTCCCAAAAGTGTCTGAAAATGCAGAGGGATGGATAATTGTTCAGAAAAGAATCTCGGTACAATCTATCTCTATGTATCAACTGATGAAGTCACTAATTTGTACTGCTGCACTGAGGTGAATTCAGGAATTATATGGACTTGTGCTATTTTCAGCATTACTATTAATTCAGACTTACTGCCTATATATACATATCTTCTGTGTTTCAATTGCCATTCTGCACAGAATCTATACTAACTCCTAAACAGTCTCCTATAAGATACCTTGTTTAAAATAAAACCACAGTGCTAAAGAACAGATTCATGCATTCTAAAATTTAAGACAAAGATCAGCTTCAAGAAACTGTTTATTCCAAAATAGATGCTTTAAAATAAAATTGTAAAGCTTACTTGGCCATAAGCAAAGACAGTGGCATTATAGCCTTCAAAGCAACCTTCAATCAGTTTTTCTATACACTGTATATAAATCTCTTCTTGCTGCGAGTCGATGTTAAAGACATAATCAAAAGTGAAGGCCTTGTCTTTTCCCAAGAACACTTGAGGTTCACCAGGTGTGACAGATGTACAAATATGGCATCCTTCAATCTTCTCTTTGGCTAGCTGTGGTCTAATTCTGTTTTGGGAGAGACAAAAAGAACTATTAGAAATTCTCATCATCAGAAAGAGCAGTATATAAACAATGTAAGAAAAAGATTTGAAAATAATTCCTTACTGACTGAAAACCAAGAATTTTTCATCAAGCCAGGAAGCTTCCAGCTATCTGAGCCACAGTACTGACTGTATCAGAGCCCCACTGATACAACTGTTCATGCAGATGATGTTATCTTCCCTGAAGGTTCACCTGCCAACTTCAAGTTGGCGACCTGCCTAGAACCCTGAATGTTTCTGTACGCGTACTATGCTTTACTAAAGAGTAACTTGCATGAGTCATTTCAGACTTTGAAATCAAGCTTTCCCGTTTTATCAGACTTCTTCATGCTTTCATTGTAAAAAATTGATTTTTTTTTTTTTTTTTTTTTAACTAGCAAGAGAAATCTGGAAAAAATGCAGGATAGTTTAAGTAGTAATTTGGGAGCAAGGACCCCCAAAGCCTACATATCATCTTAAATGGAAACCTCCTTGCTACGAAAGCAAGGAGAAGGTTCACGTTTCTTCTTTTCCTTTCACAGGAAAGGAGCTTTGTCACAGACAGAACACTTCTGCGAAACGTTTACTTTCGGTGAAGCAGTATACCTTCAAAGGAAAGAAAAAGAACAATATCTAACAAGCTGTAGAGATGAGAGTGTCTCATTCCTCATTATTTCTCCATTGAGACAAATTCCAGCTTTTATTTCAGTTTGTTCAGTTTATGACAAACTACTTTGTAGAATACAGCTACCTCAGACTTCTTATATTCTATCATTTTATTAATTCCGTTGCATTCTTAATATTCTTGCAGTCTGCTCAAAATTGAATTCATGTACTGGTTCTGTGACTAAAGAAGATTATGGAAGTTTGTAATTCAATTGGTTTAATGGTTAACTATCAGGAAGAAAAACTCCAGCCAACATCATGTATTATTCTAGCTGTAATCAACTAATAGTTTGTTTACAAAATTACCTTTTTTATGAGTGTTTTCAAGCTCTCAAAGCAGCACCAAATTAAAAAACACATACATGTGCAGCTTAAAAGACAGAGGATAAATAAGGCTATATATAAGGATGATAAAACATCAGCAGCACAGCTACGTACAAAGTCATGTAATATTTTATATGGATTTTCCATTTGTATCAAACTTTAAGTACCTATATTTACCTCAGTGTGGCTATTTTCAGTCACACAATGACAAAGTTGAAGTCTTGTATAGACAGAGTATACTTCAAAGGCACATGCTCATTTCATACTCCGTGCTTTAACAGTCATGTCTACATTGGTGTTTGGTTTGGAGTAGCTGTGCTGTCTTGAAGCAAATTCCCCTGACATCTTCGCTTAACACATTGGTTTGGATCACAGAGCAGTTTCAGCATGCACAAATTATACCTCTTTTGGAGGAAACTAAGCCAAAACACTCCACTCCAAATACACTCTAATGGAAACATAAGGACCCAAAGCTACCTACGGATCTATCGTGATCGTGCCAATGCCTGCTGATGCAGAGTTAGTCTCCAACAACTGAGTGGACTGCTGCAGACCAATTCAAATTATATCAGCACACATATACTCTAGTTCAAGTTAGAAATACCCTATAGAAAAAAAAAATCAGACCATGATATATCTTCTTTTTATTGCAGATTACAAATTTTTCACCCAGGGATGTGCATTGCTGTCAGAAGTATTTTTCAGAATACTTATTCTGAAGTTTTCATTACATCCCACTGTGTGATGCTAGACAATGACCATAATTTATTTGTAAGGTTTTCTGCATATTAGTCCCTTGATGCAAAGTTCATTAATGATTAGGCGGTACCTCCCTTGTCAGCATCATACCCTCTAGTGTGGAGTGGAAATTAAGCAAACCTTTGAAAAAACATAATTAAGGGAAAGATTATATCTTGTGTAAAATAGGCATAAATATTCTACAAATAGTATTTGCATTTAAGGACACTGAGTGTGTAATATAGGTCACAGATTTTTCTCTCTAACAATACAATCATTATCATAAGTTTCTTTCTTTTAAATGAAATAAAGATGCTAAAAGTAATTCAGGATTTACATATCTCCTTCACTAACAACTAACTTGATCCACTACACCTGTGTCCACTGAACACAAAAACCTGACAAACATGTACAGAAGTTCATAAAGTTACTTTCTTCTAAATTAATTAACTTTTTGTAATAAAATAGCTTTTATTTCTAGGCAGAGAAAGTCAAAGAGAAATTAATCGTATGCCTTTCCTAAAAGCATTCTACACAACTGGAAAGCTGAGCAAATAAAACGTTGTAGCATGCTATCTATAACACTTAGTATTTAGAAAATGCCAACTCGCTAGTTTATTCTACTGCCTTATTTTAATGCCATGAAGTCAGTCGAAGGGCAAGCCTCCTTTTCAGGTTAAGCACTCTTCTTTCACTAATACAGCAGACACCACACAGGCAATAATTTGTTCTTACAAGCATGAATTCTGAGGGCTTCTAAAGCTCCAGAGGTACTTCTCCCATTATTTTCTAGTACAAGAAAGGCTAGAAAGACTTCTTCTAAAAATCGAGATAGAAAATACATTTTCAAAATCAAGTAACCTTTTCTGCATCCCAAAAGTCTGACTTCTCCCCAGTTCTGAAAGGCTTTTAGCACTGACTTGTAGAATGAAGGTTGACAACTTAAAAAGTTTTTCTTCAGGTATTTTCATTCTTTTAAAAAAAAAAAAAAACAACAAACAAATGTTCAAAATTAATTTTAAACACTGAGGAACTGATGCAATTATGACAGGTGCTGAATAATTTTCTCCTTTCTACTATTAAGTAAAGGTTCAGAGAGACCACAAAGAGGAACAGCATGCCTAAAATACCGATGATCTGTATAATTATTACAGCGATGACAGGACTGTAAAGGGAGCAGTTTCGATGTCGTCCTGCAGAGACTTCCCATGAGAAGCCTCCCAGCCTTGCAGCCCAGCAGCAGCTCTGAGCGCTCTGCTGCTCTGAAACCCAGCACAACAGCAAGCTGCAAGTGCATTACGGGTGACCATCATCAGGCCACAGCAAGATACCATTCCAGACACCAGATTTCTATCAGCTCAGCTGTGTCACTACTAGCAACTTGTTACCGGCTCAAGCACTTACCCTTGTAAGCTTGTAACACAACATCCAGAGACCCAGCAGCAATGATGGTGTCCTTCCTCCCTAACTTACCACTGAATCTGAAGGCAGTGCTAAGAGAAAAAGTAGCATTTCACCAGCACGTATGCAGCACAAAGGAAAAACAAAGCAAGACTCGCCATATCTGGAAAGCTTCACTCCAAAGACAGACTCTCTTCTCATTTTGTAATTGCTCTTAGACAATGTCCCACTCTGCCACAGAGCTGGGACGTAGCAACCAGGGAGAGATCACAGCTGTGTCAGGTTTGAAAGACATCTTCCCCAAAAAATGATGTGCAGACAAGAGATCTTCATCACCCAACCTGAGTTATGCTCAAGGGATACTTCATGCTCTGAAATCTATATAGCTGTCTTGATAAGTTTAGGATAAAGCTAATGTGATGACCTTAATGAGTAAGCAAATACCTTCAACCTGATTTCTGGCCACTTATGAACACCAAGTGGATTACCTGAACCTCGTGGCTCTCAGTCTTACAATTTGCACTGAAAGTGCGGTTTGGCAAGTAACAGTCCTCAAGCAAGTCAGATTCTGCTCCAGCACCAGCCCTTGGAACATCTCCTTCTCCTCCACATCGGTTGGGAAACTGATTTTTCCTTCTGCTTATAGCCAAACCTTTCCCAGTCTCATGTCTTAATGTGGTCATTTCTGCCAGCAAAAGCAGGCAGCACCCATGCTTTAAAATGTGACAGAGTTCATTTTGAGCACCTCTCTTTGCCCAGTTCCCAGCCTGGCAGTGTGCCACTGGGATTTTTCTCCAGGACCAATTTGACTTCACCCATTTTGTCTTCTACTTGGCCTCATCTTGCCTGTTTTTCAGGCTACTTTCTTAATTGTGTACAATCAAGTGTTTTCTACCTATTTCCAATCACATCTCCTTAGATGTGGCAACCGCCCAAACAACATTTTGCCTTGCATCCTTCCCTCTCCTCCTCTCCAAAGCACGAACACACCCAACTCTTGTTTACGTGTACTTTGCAGAGCCTCCAGGCCACACGCATGAAACGTAATCCCCTAAATCTATTCTGCCTCAGCACACAAGGACAAGCTGTCTAATTAGAGAGGGTTAAAATAGCCAGTGGTGGCACACCAATGCACTGTACCATACTGGAACTAATCTCGCAGTAGAATAGGTGCACAATGTCTCTGCTAAAAATATTGTCAGCTAGAACAGACTCGGATAATACAGTTCAGGGACTACAGCAATCATTGGATCAATACCCTGCGTTATGCAAGACAGACTACTCAGAACTGATTCCTGTTTAAACTAGAAAAATATCATAATATTCCTTTGAAAAAGCATCTTGTCTTAGTTTATTTCTAGGGACAGAGAATTGTCCTAGTGATTTAAATATGTATTATTTTTATATATATGGATATAGACAGATATCACACAGACGCACATCCCTTTTCAGCTACTGCACAATTTTATCTCTGTGCCTGTTCATTTAAGAACCTCCCCATTATCAGCCATCCCTTAATCTTCTTTCATATACTAAACTAAACAACACCAGTGAATTTTTTATTTTGCATCTCCATGTGAAGTATTGCAAATATTACTCTAGAAAATGGTAATTATCCCAACATTTACCATATACTTTCTCAGCACCTGTACAGAATAGCAAACAAGAACTTCTAAGAGTGACCTATAAAGGACAAATCATCAAATTATTCTTGTTTTACAGAAAGAAAAAGGGGGAGGGGGGGCAGGGAGAAATCACAGATTAATTTTTCAGATAGCAATAACTAGCCAGAAGCTGTGCGTTAGAAAGAAAAGATGACAATGAAGTCCCATGTAAAGTTCTTTTCTGCTGTTGGGAAAGGACTGCTTTCACCTTGCTCAGAAAAGCATAAATTCAAACATTTATCAAACCACGGGCAGTGGTGAGCAGGAAACAAGTTAACCTGTAAACCTGACTCTCCAATACTGTTCTCTTACTACACTAAGCCTATTGAATTTCTCACAATTAAGTTCTACATATGTGTATATGAAATATTAAATCCAAGAGCACCTAATAAAACATTTAATGAAGTGTAGCAGGCAATACAAAACTTGGAAACAAAAAGCTCTCCTAAACCAGAAAAAGAAAACAGCTTCCTGCCCTTACTTTGGCATCACGATTCCCTCTCCTTTCTATTCCATTACATTTATGCTCAAACAACTCCCATTAAACATACTCCTTCACAACAAGGAGGGAGTAAAGAAAGCTAAATAGATGGCATCCCAAAGACACCTGATAGTTCCGCTTGCATAAACGTTTCAGTACTATTGCTAGCACACATTAGAAGCCTGCTTGCTTCTATGATTATCAGCACCTGCAAATAAGATCACAACTATAGCATCTGAATGCACTCGTCTGAAGTAGCTGATCGATATATTAATTCTTTACCCCTCAATGACGTTTAAGGATATGAAAAAGGCTGGCATATGACAAATGCCAGGTCTACCTCTTGTTAACACAGTAATAAAGACACAGCAACAAACCTTTCTGCTTGTGCCAAAAACCATCACCCGTTACGGGGTTCTGCTCTGTTGCCAGCACATCTTGACGCAATGGCCCATGCTCCTCCACTGCCTGTGGTGCTAAATAACATTGGCAGGTAGAAAAATGCTCATATTTGGTGAGTTACCATTCAGTATCTTTAGTATGGATGTAGTTCTGTAATGTCCTTCTCAACATTTCCAAAGAGGTTTTTGATGGCCAGTGACACAAGTATGAAAAGTCTGAGAACTGTTTTAATATGCTTTTACCCTGCTTTTTTCCTCCAGAAACACAGGCACATACCCATAGTTCATAAAAGGTGTAAAAGTACTACAAGTCAATACCTCAACTTCCAGCCCAACTCCTTTTGAAGAAACATCACAATGACTTTTTTTTTT
>NW_009637527.1:0-8270 GCF_000690535.1 Cariama cristata | reverse complement strand
TTTCCCAAGGTTAGCACCAAAATAGCCCCCTACACTGTTATGGTAAACTATAGGTAAAGTCCAGGTCATTTGTCTTCTGCTTTTCAAGTGCCAACTAGGCAGTTGTTTCCGAGCAAGCCATAACTATACTGTACTATCAGTAGCCCTTGAGAGCCTTCAGGGTGGAATCCATTTGTTCCAGGTGTCTACAATGGCAGAAAAAACCCAAGCCTTCATAAACTACTTTAACAACTGAATGAATAAGGGAATAAAACCCATCTTTATGAACAGATGCAAACAAAGTGCAAGACAAATTCAGGGTACCTTTGTAACAATGCCACTTCTGAGAAAGACTAACTCAGTTTCTGGATGCCTTAATCATTACTGTTCAGTGGTATCAGTTAACAGTACAATTCTGTATTAATTATGTCAGTCACTGGTATTATACCTACTGGTATTAAGATGTAAAAAGGACATGCAATTACAGATCTGCAAGTCACAGCGATTACATGAGACGCCGCTCAGCAGCCAAGCTGTGGCAACTCGCCACCCAGCACGTTGCCAAGTCTTTCCCCCCGCCGTGGGTCAGCTCCCACCCTGTGAACCTGCTTCGCCTGTGAGAAGAGGCACGGGCAGATACCAGTCACCCAGCCAGGGCAACGCGCACTAGCTTGCTGCCTCTGTAACCGAATCACTGTTATGCAAGATTTGGGCACTGCTCCCATCAATGTTTCTCTAAAGTTGCCATGGTCTAGACTGAGCTTAGTGCTGCCGGCAGGTATTGCGTGTGCCCAGCACCCAGAGGAGCTAGGCAGAGTCCAGGCGTTACTTGGCCTAAGCTTACACCAGCTCCCTGGGCAAGCAGAAGCAAGGCAGATGTTTTACAGGTGTACCAATGCTTACCTTCAGACACCAGGAAAAATTCAGGCACATCAACTAGGTATCTCGTTTGGCAATACCAGAGAATAAAACTTCCAGGATAGCTCTTGGCCATAAAACTGTATGGAGGACTGTGGCAGAAGCTAAAGCAGGATCTATGTCGCCCAGATTTTACTCCAAAGTCCTATTAAGATGCTGATAAAAAGGTATTTCAATCCATGTGCAGCCATTAAACATGACCATTAAGTCCTTAGCTTAAAACATCCAGCAAAATCAGCCACTAAATTACCAAATGGGCTCCGAGATATTACATTTTCAATAGCTAACCTATTTTACTGCAAACAAAAAAATTCCTATTCAAAAATACACATGCAGAATATTTTGTTTCAGTGCTGCAGACTGTCACTTCCAGTTTGCACATAATGACAAGGCAGCAAGTGGAAAACCGGAATTAAATTAAATTGAGGAAATATACCACTGCCGTAACTAGATTTGTCCAGTTCTCTTCTACACTCAACCTCTACATCTTCAGCTTTTTTTTTTATTTTTAAAGACAAATTTAATTTCATAAACCAATTACCCTTTTCAGCAGCTTGCATGTGATCAGCTCATCCACCCATTAACTGTTCATGCTGGGGATTACACTCGCAGTGCCAGGCTGAGGCAGTTTCCCGGGCTGCTGCTTTCGCTCGGTTCCTGAAGCACCGTACAATGGCTGCGTCTTGGGGCAGCCGCTGTGGCTAGCCAGAGAACAGTTTAGCAGTATGATTTCAGATTAATTCTTGTGCAATTCTGTAACAGCCTAGCAGGCTGTGCAACACAGATGGCACCCTCACACTGACAGGCACAGTCCTGTGCTTTTGCCAAGAAAAGAAAACACAGGGAGGGGAAAGGCCCGAGACTGCCCTCCCACAGAGCTCCTTCTGCCCCACACGCTCCTTTCCTCATCCCCACCTCCCACAGGTGGGCTGAAAGATCCTCCAGTAGATCCAGAAGACCTTCAACATCTTTCCTTATAACATGAATGAATGCCTTCATCCAAACCTCCTTCTTGTGGTTTCTGGTGGACTGCTTTACTCTCTAGTGAGCAAAGAAATCCACAGCTTTTGAGAACAATTTGACTTTTGAGAGAGAAGGGGGGACTGTGTTGCAGGATCTGTACAGGCCTTGATTATTTCTAGTTCAAGACAAGGTCAGCTGTGATGGAAAGGCAGCACTACCATAAGCTTCCACGTGCCTGCCAAGCACAGAACTGGCACGTCTCCAAATCCAATTGCAGTTTGAGTAGAACTAAACTGATACTGGAAACAAAACTGCTGAGGCAAACAGATTTTTTTAAAGTTGTTCGACTGTGCTACTTGCCTTGCTTTTTTTATGAACATTTACTATTAGACATCTCACCACAATCAGAAAGCTAGAAGAGAAGTAGTAACACAATATCTTAGAGAAAATGAGATCTAAGCAAATGCAGCAATGTTTAATTTATGAATTAAAACTTGAAGTATTTATGATTTATTAGTAAGAAATTAAACAAGGAGTTAGGCCTTCCTAAAAGTGAAGTTCAAATTTAATTTCATACCATACAGGAATGCAGGCACGCCTGTATCATGCAATAAAGTGGCAGAATAGGGACCTCAGTCCCAGCAATCACAGGTCAAACACACTCTAGTGCTGAAAGGGACTACAGACACTTGATCTCCATGTAGCTAATCAGCCTGGAGAGACTGCCTCGTCTCATCAGGGAGCATGAGCAAGTAATTTTAGAGAGCAGGAAGCATAAGTAAGTATCTCTGCTGTTACATCGCAGTGGAACACAGTGCTCAGCTGTACTACTAGCCTCATTAGCTCAAGGTCTGGACAGCATGTTGTACCAAATATGTGGACGTACACCAAAATATTCAAGTCACTCACAGACTACTCCTCCTGTAAGTATTAACCCTGAAAATATAATCCCTGGGTATCTTTTTCACCTTTAAAAAAAAAAAACAAACATCCAGAAGGTGTTAGCTCATTCAGTTTTTATTTTGAGAGGTAGCTTCTAGTCTTTTAGAAAACCCTGTGTACACTTTTAGCTTGGTCTGCTTACACTGCACTTCTGAACATCACTCCATAGTCAGCAGAACAGCAGACACATCCCAAATAGCTGGTTGAGGCATGAAGGGCAAGTCCCTTCCCCAGGTGGTCTGGGAAACCTAAGATCTCCAAAAAGCCTGTCAGAAATCAAAGAAATACCTTCCAAGCCAACACAGGAAATGCAGAAACAAGGGCAATATGTAACCCAAAAAATTACCACAAGGAAGAAGAGTCATCTGTGGTTCTGGGTTTGGATAATTGCTCCATGTCACCAAAACTGTAGTTTCCCAGAGGGTTCAATGAGCCTGCAATTTGATGGCTGTCCTCTGGATATACTTGTGTATCCAAAAACCAAATCAAGGACAGAAGGACTGCCTTAAACTGCACATTAAATCTGTCTCTCACATGACTGCCCTTGCTTCTTGTAAGTTTAAGGTTTCTATTGAAAAATGTTTTATCTCTTATGACCAATAAGCTCATTAAGTATGAAACACCATCTTCATTTCCATTGGTGTTGTTTCACTACAATCACTAGCACTGACAATACTGAAGACTAGTAAAGATTACTATTATGACAGTCACACTGTTTAAAGAACATAGAGGTCACAAATTCAAGAGGAAAGAAAGGTCTTTTGGTGTGTCACCAGACCAGCGTCTACAACTACTGCACTCATAGTTACAAAGAGGCCAATTAGGCAATCAAGCGTATCTTTCTGTGGATAAGGATTCATGAAGAAAGCAATTCTATATGCAAAAGAAAGAGCAGGGCACCTCGTATTTCTTTAGCAAATTATGGGAGTTTTTCTTCCAAAATTTAGCTTTAATAAGTTAGCAGCCTTCGTCATTCCTGAGCATGTAGCCGTAAGGAGTGGCTGAGTCATACTGCTGGTAAAGCTTACCAGAGCCTGGTATTAATTCTGTAATTAGGGCAGTGTCAGGAAAAGGAATATGCTTTCTATAGCACCTTTCTGCTATATGATTGAATGCTTAACAGAGATTAAATCTGCTAGAGAAATGTCATTATATGTAACTTAAGATGAAAAAACTTGAATCGAAAGAGCTTAAGGAAAGCTTGTTGAAGAGTGCATAGCCCAGCATCCTAGTAATGAGTCATGGTAACAAGTGCTGCCAGTATTCGAGACACTTTGTTTCCAGAAATTTTAGAGTGCAAGAATTCAGCAGAGTTAAAACAGCACCATCAAAAGTAATGTGGTGAATATAGGCTATTCAACCCTGTAAAATACTGTACTCACTGCTGCTTTACCAAGCTACAGCACAATGTTTGTTTAGGTGTAAGGGAGAAAAAGGGCAGGAATTACAAAAAAAAAAAAACACCACCCACAACACACACACAAAACCAGACTGAGTATGTGCAAACCTGAACTCAGTTATGTTTAAAGCTCAGGAATTTTGAGGTAATTCAGGTTCCTCTTGTAAGCCAGTGCCCAACCAGCCTAGCACATCCAAACCCACCAAGGCCGTAAGAAGTACACAACACAAATACGGGTGGTGTCAACTCTTCATAAAAGCACACTTGTAACTACTGTATAATTACCAGAGTCAAACTTTTAGTAAAAAACATGTTTTTGTGAGACAGTTGGTTTCCAAAACATTGCTCACAGCATCATAGTAGACTGACTAATGAACTAATAATACCCGCATAGTATTTTCAATTAAAGGCATAGAATTGACAGTGGCTTTCTGGTTCAAAAGCTGAACACTCCTACTATTTCTGCACACTCCCACAAAAAAAAAAATATATATCTGTTTTATTATGAAGTCAAAAGGAATAACTTTAAAAGAAAATTATTTCATGCAGTTAAGTGAAATATTTTAAGAGTAAGTACATACATTCAGGAACTTCCTCACATTCCAAGTTACCAACACCTTTAGGGAAATCAAGAATAAGTACTACAAGTATATTCAGAAATAAGTAAACAAAACAATGTTTATTCACTACAGGAAAATATTGTTTTCTCTCCTATTCAAAAAAAACAAACTAATGTAATGTAAGATTATCCAGATGACCAAAAAAAACCAAAACAAAAAACTGTCAGTCATGCCAACACTAGGCTTCACCCAATTTCTTCCTCTTAACAGTTAAGGGTAAGTCTATTCTAGAAGTTCACTACTTCTTCAAAACAGCCTAATTTTTAAAGGCATACTCTATTATTTTCAAACAAAGTTAAAAGGTTTCCTTTTGTCTGCAGCAAAAAAGAACTCTTAATTATTGCCTCCTTCACCCAGCTCTGCATTTCACAAACACCCACACACCCACCTACCCACACACACACTTACTCTCCCAGCCCTTAGAGCTACAGCCCAGAAATCACTACATATTCACATCAAGACTTCTGTAGCTCTGAAAATTGTTTTCATGTCTTTCACCTCCGTACAGAGGATTTCTCTTCCCAGTTATACATTCCCAAGTCTAAAGCAATTGGTTGCTTTACATTTATGAGCCACAGATCCAAGAATTACATTTCACCAACTCAAAACAAACACAAATTTACCAACATACTTATTATAGCTAAAGCTACAAGCCACTTCCCAAGTAATTACAGTTAAATAACGCTACAAAAGAAAAGGAGGATCAGGTCAGTTAAAAGAAAATTACAAGTTGTCATTAATCATTACTGAAATGACTGCTTAACTAACTATTAAAATAACAAACAGACACTTCACAATGGGACAAGACAGCTAAAAACAGTGTTTCAGTAATCTGCTCTGAATAGTGCCTTCACTCTGTTAATTTTCAGTGCAACATTCTTGGAACAAAAAACACTGTATGACTTTTCTGCCACTCCTTGTAAAAAAAAAAACCACACACAAAACTAAAGCGTTGTATCCATAACACCCGATCCACCAAGTTCCAAAGCAAACTGCAGAAAATTTCTTTATATTTATTGTTGACTGTTTCTAATGAACAGAAGTTGCTCTGTTTCAAAACAGAAGGTAGACTGTTCAAGCAGGGACTGAAAGCTCTGAGCTGGTAAATCCTAACTGTGCAGTAAGGGAAAATAACCCACTTGCTTTATTTAGTACTATCCATTTTAAAACTTACAAAACAGAAAGGAACAATATTATCCACCTTCTTCAATACTAGTTCAGCTAGACATTTTTACATGTCTGAATGTCAATCCCCAATTTTAATTTTTTCCTTCATGTCTATACATCCTATCTGCAAGGCTGCAAAAACATCCACATTAACAGCAACACCATCAAAAATTAAAGATTAATTTTTCCACCTTTCTGTTCCTGTGCTATGACAACATATTGAGCTGCCCTGTGAAGACCTGGCCACATCACTGGTCTTTGTTGGCTTCAGATGATGCTTTGAAAGAAAAGTCAGGGCAATTCAGGAAACTATGCTAGACATTCAGTAGGTAGCATTTTTCCACACTGAGCCATGCTCCAAATTGATTGCTCAGTACAACGCTGGATGCTCTTTTGTTGCAAGCAAGCATTTCAGGCAAATATAAACTGACAGTCCCCAAACTGCTCCCCGCTTCCTCCATTCTCCAATCCCCTCCAACAGTTGAGATGTTTGTAAGTCTCTTGGTACTGATTTAAAAACATTCCCCATGAAGTTTCAACCAGGTGCAAAACTTGGATTATCTAGAGGCCATAATTTGTTCTGCTAACCGCCGACTGATTTTCAGATGTGGTGGAGAGGGGACAGGGAAAAAAGAAGATAAATTCTTTTTTAATGAGAGAATATTTTGCATTTATATGGAAATACCAGTGGAAAACCAAAATAATTGGAGCTTAAATAACAAGAGGAGTCAAAAGAAAGGGACTGGTCATAGCTGACTAGTGAAACAAGTTTGTGGTTGGTATTGCTATAAAAACTATCAGGGCCTCGCTCAACATCATTTGTGAGATAAATCCACTGCAGTCTGACACTTCACAGGAAAGGCAGCTTCCACGCACAAATTCACATCCCAAGCTAGCAGTAAGAGAGCTCTCCACTGCAGCAACATTTGCACCACGGGCTGAGCTGCCACCATTTCACATCCTCAGCCTTTTATCCAGTCCAAAGCAAGTAATACAGAAGGACTTTAAAGACAGTATACACATGGGACTACATAAGTACAGAGTAGTAGCTTCTCATACACAAATCCAATTCTTTTCATTTGTACACCTTCAGTTCTCACAGAAGAAAATATCTGTGGCACACAGTCAGATGTATTACTCTGAAGAAAGGTAAGAAACCAGCATGATCAAAAGTTTTTTAACAAAACAGTTCTGGCAGAAAATTGGGAATGTGATCAAAATTAAGACCTGTGTCTAAATGTGGATATTGCATGGAAAATAACTTCCTGGCTGATGAACCAGAAACATCTTCTAAACGTTTTCATATTTTAATAAATATATGAATAATTGGAATATTTCAATTTCTTATTTGTTTGATTTAGGCAAAGATACCTACATTGGGCAAAAAACTGCAGCCACTATGGCTTCTTCCACATTGCCTAGGGTATTAAATTTCCCCACTGCCAGTAGAGAAGAATATTCTCTATGTAAAGATGGAAAAACATATTAAGAGAATGCCTTAAGTCAAAGAAAACATTTAAAAACCTATCAACTGATGCTTATCACATCTGATGCTTATACCTCAACATTACTTTTACTAGTTCTCCACTAAGAGTTAAAACTATCCAAATAACTTATTGACTATAATGTCCAACACATCACTGGAGATTTTAACACAACAGAAAGTGAAAGAACAGCATGTTTTGCTACCTCATCAGGAAAGCATGGGCTAATTTCATATTCTTGACTTTTGATAACATATAAAATAGAAAAGGCTGCTTGATTTTCTAACAGTTGAGCTTCCTCTCCAGGCAGGTAGAAGTCCTTGTTGGCTAGGCTGAACAAATTCAGGGTGGAAGTCATTGTGGAAATACAGTCATTCTCCTGGTTTAATTCCTACTAGCACACAGACCTCACTGCACCAGCAAGCCTACAGTTTGGAGTTACCACTAGTAAAAGTAATACCATTGTATTTCAGCAAAATTTTAGCTCCAGGACAGAGCACATCCATAAAATAAATGCATCCTGGTAATGCACCACAATGTAAACAGACAGGTTCACGAGTCTCATGACATACACACTGTGAATAACACCTAGAAAGAACTAGCTACTGTATTGATACTTGTATCTGCTTTAAACAACTAATATCTATGCTGGCATAACAGCAAGGCTAAGTACCTTCTGCTCCACGTTCTAGCTGTAGGCTTAATTTTTCATTAGGGCTCAGGTTCCCCGATTAGATTACAAATCTAACCAGAACTCCAAAACTATTAATGCAAAGTCACTTTAAAAAAAAAAAAAAA
>NW_009637526.1:16315-18532 GCF_000690535.1 Cariama cristata | reverse complement strand
GCCGGGGGCTCCCGGGCCTCATCCAGCTTTTTCAACCGCAAACGAGCGCCGTAACCGCTTCAAAGCACCCTTGGGAGCTCGTTTCTTTTTTGGGGAGGTTTGGGGTGCATCGAAGGAAAGCTCCCGGTAGCCGGAGCGCCCGCTTCTCTAATTGCAAAAAAAAAAAGGGGGGGCGTTTTAATTTGGTTTTCCTGGTGGAAACGGTTCGGGTGGCACCCACAAATACCGAATTTGGGTGCAGCTGGGGTGGGTGCTGTGCGGGTACCGGCGGGGGGGTGCTGCTCCCGTTTGTGCCGTGGCACCGAGGTTGGGGTACCCAGCCCGAGGTGCTCCTGCCCCTCTGCTCCTGCCCGTGGTTGTGCAAAACTCTCGTGAACGGCGTTACCTGAGCTGCGGATTTACTTCTCTCCTACGTCCTTACTCTGATTCCCTACCGTTCCCGTCCTGTAAAGTCCAAAATGACTTGTCTCATCAATTTGTTTTGTTTTTTTTTTATATTAGAACTACTAAAGTAGCAAATCTTGCGATCGAAACCGCTTCCGATGCCAACCGGCCGATGTTTCACCATCCTGCTTCGCTCTTAAATTAATTACCCTGTGTCAGGGGTAAATCACAGTGTCCTCTCCCGTCCCCGACAGCCTTTGAATTGACTTTTTTCCCTCTGCCTCCCAAACCCTCAGTTTATTCTTACTCATTTTAATCATTTCCTAAATAACTGAAGCCCTGAGAAGTGACGGTGGAGATCTCTGGATCATCCCAGGTTGACGGCTTTGAGTGGCTTTTGGGGACAAAAAGCATCTTTTCCGATGAGCTGCCTGCTGGGATGAAGGAAGCGTCCGTGCATCTAGAATTTCAACCCAGCACCCTCATCATCCCTCCGTGCCCATCCTGGGTGCTGGGAGCTGCTCTCCCCGCTCCGAGGATGGACGTTACCGGTGGCAAAGCTCCGGCCGAGCCTGGCGTGAAGGGATGAGCATCCTATTCCGCATCTCGTCCCTCTCTCTGGTTTGCAACAAGTATTTTACAACGCCCAGAAAGCGGCTCAGAGCGAGAAGGGGCCGTGGGGTGTTCGATCACGAGGTGGGTGCTGCACGTGGCAGGGACCGAAATCCATGGGTACGGAAGAAGATGCTCCCCCAGTATCCTTCCAGCAGGCACTGGTGAGGGCTCCTGTCTCCCTGCCCTGCTCCTACCCATCTCCTCCCTCTTCCTACCGCATCCCCTCCGCTCCCACCGCGACCGCAGAGAGCCGGGAGAGAGCCGGGCATGCCGGCAGGGCAGCGGAGCCATCCCACCTTTGGATGTGTGCCGTTCCCTTTTCCCTTGCCAGGAAGCGATACCGGTAAGCAATTAGACCCGGACAGGATGCCCTAATGAGCTCAGGCTTTTATACGATGCTGGGAATTCATCTCGCAGGACTTCCATGTTAAAGTTCATTTCAAAACTTTCTCCTGCCGTTCGCCTATGGTGTTTCTCAAGCGTTTACACAAAACCGCCTCCGTTTTCCTAAATAGTCCTTAGGAGAAGGGCTGGTGCGGGATGACGTACCCGTGACTCAACGGCGTGAGCGTGTCTGGCTCTTTCGGAAAGAAACGCTCATCTTTGCTCTGATGCTGCTTTCGAAATTGCAGCTGGAAGCTGGACATCGGCACGTCTTGGAGGAAAACACTGAAACGGGCCGCCCTGCGAACGCGCCCGGGTCCGATGAGCATCAAACCTGGCAGCACCAAACCCCTCGCCGGGGCTGAAAGCGCAGAAGGATGCTCTTGGAGGTCAAGTGCTGACTCAACTGCTAACGTTGAGCTCCTGAAACCTTGCAGATGGGAGTTTTCCCAAATCTAAGCCTAAGAAAATCGACTTCCCAAACATAATCTAATAAAATCCCGGCTCTCGGTGGGAGCATCCGAGCTCCCGCCGCAGCCCGGGTTTGTTGCAGCCTGTTGCTATGTGCTGGAGGGAGCGCTTTTTTCATCGTCCTCCAATTTTGGTAGGAGTCCAGCAAATCCCTTTGCCCGTATCACGTTCTAGATTGCTTTCCGGAACTGGGGAAAAAAATGCTTGGCTGCCGAGGTACGTTTAATAACGCTTCATTAGTGCAGCGAACCCGGCAAACTCCCTGGGGTGAGCTCTTCCCAGGCCAATCTTCCCCTTGCTGCAAATTAATTAGAGCCGTGATGGTTAATGGTGAGCGAGAGGGATAGCTGGCGGTTTTGGATG
>NW_009637526.1:1452-16300 GCF_000690535.1 Cariama cristata | reverse complement strand
CCTTCTCCTATGGAAGCGGGTGGCAGAGCTATTGCCGCCTTCCCGGGAAGCAGCGGCTATTTATTTTCCGTCCCTTGGCAGGGAGGAAGGCAGGCTCCGGAGCATCGCCGATACAGGCAGCGCTTACAGGTCTTTGAACTCTGCTTGGTCAGGGTACTCGGGTTTTATGAGTAGCATAAAGTCAAGAATGACTCGGACGAGATTTAATTTGTATGTAGAACTTTCTGATTTCAAAACCAATTACCCAGAAAAGTTTCTAATAAATAAGTCTCGGTGCATTTCGAATGGGCAAACAAAACATCATCTTCTTTCTGCTAGACTCCCCAAATGGATTTTATTTTTTTTTTCTGCTTCATTTTCTGAATTAGATTAGGCTGGGCTGTAATGAAAGCAGGGCAGATTTACCCCTCCGCCACTCATGTCCACTTCAGACGTCCGTTTACCCGATTTATTTTTGTAGCTGGAGTCTGGAGGATTTTTTTTTTCCATTCCTTCCTCGGCCACGTGCTGTGAACGTTACGCAAGATCTCCATCCATTGCAATGGCTGAAGGCGAAAGCAACAATTTCCCACCCTATATTTGCAAGCCTGGCCTCTACTTTTGCTTTTCCTCAAGATTTCCAGCACAGCATCCCCCAGACGCCTGTGCTGGGGTAACCATTGCACTGCAGCAGGTGAGTACCCGTTCCCTTCCCTCCATCAATTTGGAGCCGTTGGTGATGCCAAAGGGGAAGGAAATGTGGGATACGGGGGCGGTGGGGGCTGCAAATCACCCGTGACCGCTGTGCAAACCGCTCAGCCCTCCTGTATGGTATTTGTAAGGTGACGGTAAACACCCGGCCAGGTAATAATTGCTTCCTACTAATAATAAGGATTCCTTTTTTTAAGCCTGACGAGGAATGTGCAAAGCAAATGACAGAGCTTCCGGAGCAGCTTTTAATTTCTTTGGCTGCCTGACATTGACTGAGTGAATGAATGGACAAAGGAAAGCAAAGAGGCGGAGGTGAGAGATAAGAGAGACCCAGGGCCTGGCCTTGCACCTTCTCCGATCCTCGAGGGGAAAACCTACAGGATCTTTCCACCCTGCTGTCGCTGTCCTCAGTTTTGCAGTAGCCTTGCACACTGTTCCTGTCCCGGTTGCATCCCTCAGCCTTGCCGTCGTGCATCAAATGGTGCAACCCCGACCCGCTGCTCGCTCTGCCCCGTGGGGAGGGATGGGCGGTGGAGTTTGCGTTGGGGAGCTTTGCACCGCCTATGCATCCTCAAGCCTCCCTCCTCCTGGAAAACTATTCCACATGGCAAAATCCTTTATTGTCACCAAAATGCTTTGTTTTAACCAACATCCTTTATTTTAACCCACCGTTTCCAGTAAATAGCACTCTTCATTTTTCCTCGCCACCCTTTCTCTAGAAGCCAAGCAATCCCCCGTCCATGCTTCCCACCCTGCCTGGCCGATGGCAACGCTGAGACCTGCGACCCACGAGTTAACGCTGCGGTTTGCCATGGAGAGTTTCTTTTCCTCCCCGGGTCGGATTGCACAAAATAAAACAGCTTTTGTTCGCGATGGAGATTCTCCTGGCAACAGAATGACGGAAGCTGCAAAAAATGCCGAGGCTCAATGACAGCTCTATCTAAAACTGACCACCGAGATGAGTCTGTGTGATCATCGTTAGGGAAGAAAGCACCAAGCTAACAGGAAAAGGGAGATCGCTACCGTTTCTGATGGTTTTGTAGATGGACAAATATCCCTGCCTAGCAGAGGAGGCGTGCAAAAGGGCCCGATTATCGATGCATCGCCGTGAACCTTGAAATGAGGTTGAGAGAGGAGAGATGGGCTCCAACCTACACCTCTGCCCTCAGCGAACCGACAAATTCGAAGATGATCCGAGGGCTGGAGCACCTCTGCTGTGAGGACAGGCTGAGAGAGTTGGGGTTGTCCAGCCTGGAGAAGAGAAGGCTCTGGGCAGACCTTAGAGCAGCCTTCCAGTACCTACAGGGATCGACAAGAAAGCTGGGGAGGGACTTCTTACAAGGGCAGGGAGTGACAGGACAAGGGGCAATGGCTTTGAACTGGAAGAGGGAAGATTTAGACTAGAAATTAGGAAGAAATTCTTCCCAATGAGAGTGGTGAAGCAGTGGCACAGGTTGCCCAGAGAAGCTGTGGATGCCCCATCCCTGGAAGTGTTCAAGGCCAGGTTGGATGGGGCTGTGAGCAACCTGGTCTGGTGGAAGGTGTCCCTGCCCATGGCAGGGGGTTGGAACTGGATGGGCTTTAAGGTCCTTTCCAACCAAACCATTCTGTGATTCTATAAAATTGAGCTGGATTATGGAATTTGCTGCAGTCAGTGAAGAGGTTCCGGCGGATTTCTGTGGGTCTGGATCAGGCCCAGAGCTTGGAAGAGGGAATTAGAGGAGCAGAAAGCCCTGTTTTGCAGCCAAGAAAGGACTTTGGTCTTCATCGTAGTGTCCTCCTAGACTGCCTTTCCGTGTCCCTCGAAGGCTCAAAGCAGCCCCCTCTCCACCAGTTTTGGCTGCTGACTCCCAAATTTCCCCTTACACATCCAAAGATCTTCTCTGGGGCAAAGACACGGGGAGGAAAAGCCATTTAACGGTGCTGCCAAGTGATGCGCCCGTCATTTATTTCCTTCCATTGAATCGCTGCCAGACCCCTTCCACCTTTCTGGCAGCACCATGATAAAACGGGGGACAGTTTCCTCATTCAAACAGCAAGTTCATCCCAGGGATGCTGGGTGCAAGCATTCCAGGACAAAAGGAGAGGATAAAAGTATCAGCACCTTTGGCTGTCTGCTATCCACCTTGCAAAAGGGCTCAGGACTCAAAAGATAAGGGGAAAAATAATAATTCCCAGGCCTTTAGAGGCACAGGAAAATGGAAGCGAGGAATTGGCCCAGAAATCAAGAAGAAGTGAGAGCCGTCAATCATGCAGTAACGAAGGCCGGAGTAAGCCCTGCCGGAACACGTGTCCCATCAGCAGCGTCGCAGCGGCAGGCAGAGGACGGGCGATGATGATTTATGGCAACGTTATCTTCCCAAAGCAAACACCGGGTGCCGAGGACCGGGCAGCACAACCAGCACAGCGCTTTCCCCCCTTTTCATATGGTCAATGGACCCTATATTTTTTCCTTGCTATCCCCGTATTCAGAAGGGACATCCCTTCTTCTCATCTGCAAGCCCTGGGTCTTCTTTACCAAAAAACATCCAGATCCCGGCAATTAGCATTTTCTCCCAGGCGGTTTTGCTCAGGCTGAATCCTGCGTGACCGAATTTCCACAGCTCCTGTGTCAGATGGGGACACATCATCCCCGTTTTGCCCATTTAGCACAGCCAGGACACAGTGCTAAAATTTGCCAGCGTGTCCGTAATTCAGGTTTTTTTCAGTGATTGCCCACCCAGCTTGAGATGCTGGTCAACTGTGTAGCATCTCCTAGACGATTTCCTAGATGTAAGGGTTGTGCAGTTACTAACTCTATTAATTAATAATTAATGTGAAGGCAGCTGCCCCATGAAGAGATGCTCTCTCCCACAAACTCCGTTCAGAATCCCCTTCAAGCCAGCGATGCTAAATCCCTTCCCCATGGCGTTTGCCAGCCCCTGCCCAACTCGTGCCGTCCCCTTGGCTTTCCTCCAGAGCGTTGGGCCAGATGGGGCTGCGTTTCTCCAGCTGATTTTCAAGGGAGGTTGGAAGCTTTTCCTTTCATCCCAAAGACTTGAAGCTGAAAAATCCCTCTAGGAGGAAACTTGCATCCATCCTAAATGTGTTATAACCTGGGTCAGGGACAGCTTGAAGTCTACATCACCTGAAGATCTGCGTTTCTGTCTACCTGCCGTGTTGGCTTTAGGTTTCTGGTGGAGGCAATGAACCTCCTAAGCTTCATCAGCAAAAGGGGTGTCTCTGCAGTCACCCTGACACCCAGGCATTCACATCGGGGCCAAAGGACTGCAAAGCTTTCCCTTACTAAAATTCAGTAAAATTAGGCAAGTTGCACACGGGACATGGGGCTTCTCACCCTCCTTTTCTTCTTCAGAGTGTTGTGGGATATCTAACCATCAGGCAGGAGTAGGGTCTTCATTTTGCTCCTCCTCTGACATGCAAAAGCCCGGCGTGTGACCCAGGTGTGGCTCTGTGGGGTCCCTGGGTTTTGTTTACCAAAACCCATCCAGACCCCGGCAATTAGCATTTTCTCCCGGGCGGTTTTCCTTGGGCTGAATCCTGCCTGACCGAATTTCCACAGCACCTGTGTCAGATGGGGACACATCATCCCCGTTTTGCCCATTTAGCACAGCCAGGACACAGTGCTAAAATTTGCCAGCGTGTCCGTAATCCTGGAGGTGCTGAGCACAGCCAGGACGCAGAGGCCACCCAGGACTCTGCAATACCAGATACCTGTAGCCTTGCAATCCTTTCTCTTTTTCTTAACTCTGGCTACTCTATGTTTGAAGAAATGTCCCTGCTGACACCCTCACCCGAGGACTCCCTCCCCAGGAGCTCCTGGGCAGCCCCGCCGTCCCTTTCCCTCATCTTCCCCACCCTGGCTTCTTTGCAGGTCTCTCACCCCAAGTACCTAAAACCACCTCTGAGATAAAACCGGGGACGTTTGTTACCGGGAAAGCAGGGGAAAATGAGCCAGCCCGGAGCTCCTGAATTAGCCCAAGCACCCTGGCTGGGTTTTAAATCCATAACTACGTGCAAACCCTCTCCTACTTGCACAAGGCATCCTCTGTCCCCTTCCCTGGAGCAATTTCCAAGGACAACGACTCGGCCGCTGGGACAGACGGCATTTTGCAATGGTCACCAGGTGCGTGGGTGCCTGTCCTAGGGGTTATTACACACCGAGAAGGGCAAAGAGCAACAGGAGTCAGTTATATCGTTATAAAATGATGTGAAGCGTCAGATGCGCACCACGATGCCAGGTACTCTTCTACAGAGCCCTCCACACATTGCACCGTTTGTGGCTCTCTTAACAAAGGGGGTCTTGTAAAAAACGCTGCCTGGATGAGATTTAAGCCGTCAGAGATAACCGCTTGGCTGTTTCTTGCTTAGACCTCAATACCTCCTCTTGCATGGTAAAACACACTTCCTTTCTGTACCGCCGGATTTGCTTTTCAATGCTTCATTATGTTTCAAGGTCACGGCGTATCGAGCAGTTTGCTGGAAAGAAACGAAGTCACAAGAATTTTTTTGTTGTTGTTTAATAAATGCGTGTGCCGATCCTGAATTGCTTTCTTAGAAGCATGTGAAGGAGAACGGAAAGCACTCGGGGTCTACGTTTCTTTTTTGCGCTCCCTCTTTCATAAGTCCATTATTCACATTCCATTTCTATGGCGAAGAAATGCCCAGTTCTCTTCTTTTCCAGCTGGCAAGCGCTGGGCTCTCACTTCATTCCCAGTGCCATGGGATTATTTGCGTGGCTGTTAAGAAACCGTACCTTTCACCGCAATAACGGCCGCAATCGGGCAACGCCAGCCCAAAAGCTGAGCTTCCCCCTTAGCATCCATCAGAGGAATCACCACCAGCGTGAACGGCGTTATTCCCATTTAAAAAGCCGAAAAATTAGGGCTGGAGGTTGTTAAAGCAGACGGAGGCAGCATCGATGGGGCTGGTTATGTCGTGGTGGGCAGCGGGTGGAAAGGACTCGGGGCTCGTGTGGTCCATTCGTGTCGTGGTCCGCACGGGGGTCGGCATTGCAGGTGAGCAGCAGATGGGAGATGCAGAGCTTTGGGGCAAAATATTGGTTTCTTTGAAGTCAAAGGAGCAGGGATGCAAAGCGAATTCCCCTGTGCAACACTTCTGAAACAGGTCCCATGTTATTTTTGCCCCTGACAAGGCTCGGACCCATCTTGGGTGATGCTGGGGCTCCCATTGCTCAAAAAGCATCCGTCGAGCAGCTTTCTGTGGGACGCAGTGTTTCACGGGGTGCAGAAACCTTTCCCGTGGCCATGATATTTCTGTCAAGGCTCTGGCTGCAAAGCAAGACAGCCGGGCTAACCGGTTTTCCGCCGGCCAATTTTTGGCAGATCTCCTGACACAAAGCCAAGGACGGGCAGTTCTTGGGCACCGGCATCTCTCAGGGACTGAAACCCTGGGGGCCCAGGGACCACATCCCCCAAATATCTCTGTAAACCTATTTGCCATCTTCTGAAAGTGAAGTTAATGCAATTCCTCCCCCTTTACAATTCTCAGTTCCCTGGCTCTCGCAACTCGTGGCTACTCGACCGCTACGAGCTTTCACTACTTCTCTGTCCTGATGCTTGCAGAAGATGAGGTCCCAGCCACCACGCTGGCTGACAGGCTGCTCTCCTCTCTGAGGAACCTCCGGGGCTAATTGCAATCAAATCTGCCACAAGCATGGCAATTCCAAGGATAAATATGTCCCGGCAAAATTTTTCTATCGAATAACATCTGCGTTGAGAAGAAAGAACCTGTAAATGTCTCAGCGAGGAAGAAATGGCATGAGATGCTCATACCTTATTAAACATCAGAAAGCCCACATCGGGAGAGACATAAAAGTCCCTAGGGTGAGAAGAGCATCCATCAGACCATGCAATCTCGGCTGCCGAAGAAACCAGGCTTTGGTAGCTCTTCTGTGCTTATCCAGCTAGCAAGTGTGCAACGCTCACCTTTCCCGGTGGTGATGGAAATGTCTTGTGCCATCACTGGCGTTTCCCCTTTTAATAAAAATACATCAACCCATCCTTAGCGCCTGCAGTGAGAAACTATACCTGGGGCTGGCAGCTCCCTGATGGGCCCTTAGCATTGGAAATAAATTCTCTGCTGTGCTAAACATCCCAAATCCATTGCTGGATGAGTTTTTTAGAGACTTTGAGAAACAGAACAAGCAAATAAACAAGCCGGGATTTTCCCCTGTGCATGCGGGAGCGTCTCCAATGCAGCGGAAAGCATGATCAATAATTGAGTGAGAAGGCAAGGCGCTCTGCGCTTTCACAAAGCACAGCCTGAGCATCCAATATTTATTTTCAGGCCTTAAATAATGTATCTGAAAATGCTTCTAACTGGAGATTTTAAGGCAAACAAATTTATGTCATGAAAAGTTAATTGGCAAGAGCATCTCTGAAGGAAAATCAATAGCAGCCACAAAAAATACCGCTCAGCTCCTCATTGCATTGGTCCTGTGCCTCCTCGCAAGTTAGGGGGCAATTCTATAATTTCTAATTAAGGAATCATTTGCTATCAATTAGCCCATGTAAGTAGATTTCACTCGGTCCCCGAGCTAAATCACTTAAGCCCCGGCATTTCCTCCTCGCTGCTGCAATGCCGGCTGCCAGGGAGGCGGTGCAGGGATGGGAGTGGAGGGATGGGGTGGCCATTCCTGGTTCTGCCACCGATTTCCCATGGGAGCTTGGGGTGGAATGGGTTCATCTCCATGCATTAGTTCCCTCAGCAGATGTGTAGCAGCTCTTGTAGGCAAATAGGAAAAAAAAAACCACCCTGTTTCTAGAGAAATGGGATGGGTTGGAGGTGGTGGGGTCTTGCATGGCATGGAGATGAACCGTATGCCCGGAGCAGTGGTCACAGGTGGCCCTCAGAGGGCTCCTGGGGCTCTGACAAGTGGAGGTACCACCATTAAGGACAACATGAGCAGGAGGTAACGGGAACAAAGCTGCTCCACTACCGGCTCCCGCGCCGGTGTATCTCACCGCTGCACCCCAGAACAGCAGTCAGCATGGGCATACGGGCAAGAGGTCTACAGGAAGGACCTTGGCCAGGGCTGGCACCTTCCCACAGGTGTTTGCTTGCACCTTGGCAGCAGATAAAGTATCTGCTGTTAAATCCACCATGGCTTTAATGCTGGCACGTTCCCTCCCTGCCTTGTCCTTCAACCACCCCCTCACCCCATCCAGGGCAGGAGAAAACACATTGCCGTGCCAACAGTCAGCTCCAGGGACGCAAAGATCACGTTTTTCGATCCTGGAAGAGACACAAGCCCTGCCATGCAGCATCACGCAGCCGCCCTGCTCTAGGACTGCTCCAGCCCCAGCCCACACCGCAGACCTGGGGTGGGATGACCGGAGCTGGCTGTCTCCATGCAGCGTCCCCAGCCCATCCATCCGTCTGTGCCCTCCAGGGGTACCCCAGCACCCAGCATGGGGGACTCAGGGACAGGCTGCTTGGCATGAGCGGCTGCTGCCACGTCAGGCTTCTCATTATGAAACCCAAACAGGTAAGATAAGAAAGGTTCATAACCTCTCATCCTAGGACAAGATTTCTCATCTCCAGCCAGGCTCTCCTGCCTCTGATGTTTATTTGCCGTTATATGCAGCATCCAGCAGTAGATGAATTACCTCCGCTGGGATTTCAGTTCAGTCCGATCAGAGGAAATTGGTTTTGACAGCTTTGTGATAGAAACATCTTGGGCCAAACTGACCCCTGGTTGAAGTTCCTTGGGGTCGGCGAGGCTGGATTTGGCTTTGACTGGCTGGGCAAATGCAAACCAGTAACGAAAAGCCTGGAAACAGAGTAATCTGGATCCAAAAGCGCTATTCGAGGGAGCAAGGGATGGTTTAGGGCAACGCAGGGAGAGACAGAAGGACAGAGAGGCTGACTGTAGCTGCATGGGGCTGTACGATGCTGGCATTATCTCCTCCAGGGCTTCGGCTGGCACAGAAACACAGCCTTAGAAATCATAACCCGAGGCAGCCATACCCCAAACGCTCCCGTACAATCCAAGCTGAACCCGACAGAACACGCGCTCCTGCTTTCCTGGGAGTTATATTTCTTCCTGGGCTTTAAGAAGAACCAAGGTTATGCTGACACAGAGCTCTGAACGTGCGAGAGTCCTCGACTCCTTTCTTATGGCAAAGCTTTTGGGTCAAGGGAGGTTTTCCCACGCCGAAGGATTTGCAGGAGGTGGGAGGGCTGGGGAAACACAGATGTGCTGTCCTCAGTTCAAAAGGCTTTCAACCTCCCCAAGAGCACGTTCGCCGCTCCTATCTAGTCGCAGCAGCTCTCGTACTCGTCAGGAGCTGGGACAAACAGGAAAGCGTGGACTTACTTTGATCGCAGCCTTTAACGCTACAAGGCTGTATCTTACGCTTGGACGGTGCGAGCTGGATGCTGGAGAAGCGGGGAGCAGCCTCCTCGGAGGATGCTGGGGCTCCTAAAAACCTTAAGGGTGTTGGTTGTGATTCCTGACCCAGTGAAAGGGCAGGGGGACTCACAGGTTGAGGTTGATGGTTTCTCAGCAAAGTGCAAAGCTCCTTCCAGTGAGGACAGATGCTGGCAGCAACCGTGTGGAAGAAGCCTGCCTGCTGGCTTTTGTCCCCATGGAAGGAACTGGCAAGGGTCCTCCTGAATCGAGCTTCAATACCGCTGAAGGAGGCTAACATTTTTTGGGGGTTGCCATGAGGGAGTTCAACTCACAGCCTTGGGAAACTCAACTTGACACTCAGCTTTAAGGCATCACCAACAAGAAGGCGTTACTGGAGCCCAAGACGTTGTCCCTGAGCAGATCCAGCTGTGTTTCTCCACCTCCCCTGATGGGCTCCAGAGGCACAACGTCAACCCAAGCTCAAGGACCTTCTCTTGGAGCCACAGCCTGGTCGAGGCATCAGGCCCATTTAGACCCAACTCCACTAAGCCTTTTGATTTGGGTCCGAATCCCCTTTATTCTCCTTGAAGGCCGGGGAACGGGCAGGAGGTGGCAGATAAACATTTATAGGACAAACTGTTCGGTTTTGCTTGCTGGCTTCATCTTCACGCCTCGTGAAAGCCGCAGCTGAGCAGGAAGGAGGTGTCATGTACATTCATTATTTGCTTAAAAGAATTAAAAACGTAAGCTAAACCGTTTAGTTCCCCGCAGATGGCTCTCCTGCCTGAGCAGAAGCAGGTGGCTCTTTTTGCACATCTCAGCTTTTCAGAAAGAGAAAAACTTCAGGTAGGACCGCACCAGTGATGCGAAAAGCCTGTATTCCTCCCAGCCCACCCCAGATGGAGAAGTGTGGTAGTGACAAAACTAATGTGGGTGTTGTAGCAGCTGTGATGAGATAGGGATGTCGCAGACATTTTTACAATGCAATCGTAATTTGGGATGAAAACACCATTTTAAAAGTATAGCGGGAGTTACATCCAAGCACCGTAAAACTTCGGAAAAGCATAAATCTGACAGGAAAGCGGTTACAAAAATACTCTAATCTTACCTTCTTTTTCAACACCAAATGCTGTTCCTGGTTTTGCTGTCCGTAATTCACCCATGCAGACTTCATTAAAGATTCCACTCAATCACTGGCAGAGTCGGAAGCTTTTGACAGTTTGCCTACAGATTAACAGCATGTTTCACCCCACTGTTATACCCTTTATTCACTTCAGACTGTGTAAAAATAGTCAAGTCTGACTTACTCAAACTCAGTAGGAGGAGGATGGATCACAGGAAAGTTTAGGCCTGGCCCATTTTGGAATTAGTAGAGTGAGAGCTTGTGGGCTTTTAGAATATGCTCATTGAAACATATATAAGCTGTTATTTGTTATACGAATACATTTTTTATATGTATGTTGTATATTTTTTAAGCTGTGTATGTATATTTACACGCAGACTTACTTTAAAGCATATTAACCCCTCCCTCTCGCCCACCAAACCCACAGCAGAGCCGAGGACTTTTGCTCCTCGGGGTCACTGGTCACTCACCAGATCGCAACCGTTGAGTCCAAGACCTCTGGGCCAGGCTGGACCACCACGGACAACAGATCCGTGTCTCCTGATGGATTTGCCCAGCCCCAGAAAGGAGCTTTGACCCTCCTTGAACAGGAGAGGATGAGATGTCCCTTCCAGACCTGGCAAAAGTCATGATGGGCTTTCAGGTGCCCATACCAGCTGTGGACCACACACTTTCAGACTCCTCGCCTTCACTCAGTCCTCAAAAAAGCAATTCAGCTCCATATTTTACATCCCTACACACCGCATCTTGCTCGAGTGGTGTTTTCGTTAGTCCCAGGGGGTTTGCGAAACGGTCTCAAGGGACAAGTCATCAGAGCTGTCACGCTCACCCCCTTCCCGTAGCAATGAGCAGCCTTCCTCCCGCTGCAGGGTCTGCTGCGCCAGCCGTTGCTGAGCGGCAAATTCGGGTGATTCAGGGGCAATCACATACTTTAAAGCCTAGATGCGATCACCTTTCCTGATTAGTGTCATGCTTCACTGGACTTTCTAACTAATTTACCATTAACATTCACGTCACTATCCATAAAACTACTTGCTCTTTGTTAGACAAGCCTGGTATATCATTTACTGAGTGCGTAAAACTCTACAGATTTTTACCCATTTTTTCAGAAGCGTGGCTGGCGGAAACTGAATTTGCCGTGTTTTTACTCACACTGAGAATTCGGCAACGCTTTGCTCTGCCAGCAAAGCTGTAGTCAACCTTTTCATGGAAGAGGATGCTGATGGTTGTGCCATGCAAGTCTTCGTCAAGGTGGCTGGACCGAGCTGCTGCACACCGTGGCTGAGGTTGCCCCCTCCATGTCTGATGTCTGCACCTGCTGCAAAGCTCCAGCGCATTGTCCGTGCTCTCTTGGTCTTTCAGAAGACATTGGGCCCAAGAAACTCAACCTATTTTACAGAATATGGGGAAACTTGTCACGAGGCGGTCCTAATTTGCCGACAGACATAAGTAAAGTGAGAGGGCCGCTCTGCACAAAACCTGTTTGCCTAATCTCCTCTTTTGAAAATGAACCTTTTAAAGTCAGAAAGGTGGCACGGTCCTACCCTGGTCCTTCAGCCACCCCAAACTGATCCCTTAGGCAGGAGCCGAGGTGGGAGAAGTTCCCACTGAGCACAGTGCATCCCCGAAGGAGAGCACGGTACCCTATGATGGAGTAAGGTCTCACACAGTGAACAAGCTTTTCCAAAGCCTTTCTAAACCTCTTAGAGGAGCAAATCCCATTCACGCCCTCTTCCCCCAGTGCACGGGATTTACCGGTGGAGGGATCCATTTATTCTAACTTGGACCACACCACGTGGCTGCTTATTCCTGCTTCAGAATAAGCCCATTCCTCCAAGGCCCACCATCCTGACTCTGCCAGGTGCCTTGCAGCACCCTTGGGTGCTGCTGTGACCCTTCTCCTGCCTCTGGATGGAGGGCTGGGACATCTGAGCATGCAGACAAGGAGCGGTGACCTCGCAGGGGTGGTTGTCCTGCAGCCACCGCTTTCTCCTACCTCTAGGAAACAGGGGGATCCTGCAAGGAGGACAACACGTTTATGATGTGATACCACAGGGTAAGAGTCCTGACATCTTGTGCATCTTCTTCAACACCTATTTACTGGAGGTGGTGTCCTCTGCTCGTACCTGTAGGCTCATTCATCACCCCAAGGGCTTCCAGCGTCCTCCCGCAAACCTAACCCTGCTGGTGACCACAGCCTGCTCTCATTTTGCACCGATTTTGTTTTATTCCTGGCCATTTCAGCCTCACTTTCCACCCATGGGGAGCAGATGCACAGCTGTGGATCTGCAGAAGGTGGGGGAGGATTTAGCAGGAGGTGCTGCAGGGATGGCTGCAGTACGGGCTGTGCCAGCACCTCAAAGTTCAAAGTCACCTCTTTCTCTATTCCTGCCCTCCACGGAGGACAGAAAGCCCCCAGGCTGTTCCTGCTGCTGGGGAAGGACATGCCACCTCCCCTCCCAGCATCAGTGCCCCGTATGCCATCCAGCTCTTGCAGCTTCACGCGTGGCCTCTCGTCTATCTGCTGCAATGGTACCGTGGGTCTTGGACAACCCATGCAATAGCTTTGCAGCTCCTTTCCTCCATGCAGGGCTGGAAACAAAGCCGAGGAGCATGCCAAAGGGAAGCGGGGCTCCAGCCAAGTTTATGAAGCAAACAAGGAACAGGAATGGCAGCTTCACAGGATTAAAGGTGTCTTGGTGCAAAGCAGCTAGGTGCTCTTCCTCCACTGGTTTAGGTGGAAGGTAGGTGAAGAACCACCTGCGGCCAAGAAAGAAGCTAACAAGAAAATCAGGGACTCTTCCCTTCCCTCTGGGGCAACGTGGCTGCAAAACTTTGTGGCCCAAAGGGGAGAAGCTGTGATCACCCCACGGCTATGCCTGAAGGTGCACACCCTGATGAAGCACTTTGCTGGAGCAGGAGATGTGCAGGGTGGGGGATCTGGCCCAGAGATGCTGGCCAGCCCCCTCGGGACCATGCCCAGCGCAGAGGTTGCAGCGAGCCCTTCTGCATGGGCTGATGTGGCTTATGGAGGCCCAAACAAATGTGGCTTCTGATGGCCAGGCTCGAGGCCATCAGCTGAGGTGGCTGTTTTCAAAATCTTTCTTTTAAAGCTTGGCTTTGTGTCTGCCGTGGCTCTTTATGATCAAAGTTCTCCATGCTCCTGATTTAGCAGTAAATGCAAAACCCAATGTGTCAGTTTTTAAGCAATTAGTTCAGTCCTTAAAAACACTTCTCCCACTGGCTGATGCTTGGAGAGGGATGGAGCTGCTCCATCTCTCCCCTCATTGCAGGAGACATGCACAGCATGATAGGGGCTACCAGCTTCCATTTCTGCTACAACGGTTTATTTCCTAGTGAGGGCAAAATGTCTTTTCGATGGCCCAAAGGGCAATTTTCAGTTTATAAACATTCACTTGTCTCCCAGTGGTCCCTGAAATGGGGCTCATTCATTGTTCAATGCCTGTGGGTGGCCAGAGGAATGCAAAAGAAATTGCAGTGGGGACCTAAGGTCATGAAAACTCGTTAATTCTTGGCCGCTTTACAACTGCTCAATCTGGATGCTTTTAGGTTCAATTTAATCTAATCTGGATTGGAAGTGATGTCCCCAAGGAGGGGGAGATCATGAGCAACCGTTCTTCCAACTCCGTTTCGATTGCAACGTGATATCCCAGAGCAGCCATCATTTCCATGACTCCGATGGGAGGGACGAGCAGTCTTTTCCAAGCTGCTGCTAAAAATGACTAAGGGCGTGAATTTGTGCCCAGCATCAGTCAAGCCCTGAAGTGCTTGGGTGCCTCTGCTGTAATGACAGTAAAGCTTTTTGAGCAACTCTAAACCACTCGTTCGCAACAGGGACAGGTATTAAGGTTGCTTGACAAGCAGTAAAGTTTTATAGCTTGCTGTAAAAGGAGGCACACAGGTATTTTTTTTTTTTCCCCAAAAAAAAACATCCAGTAGTCAGAGTCCAGACTTTCTACAGATATCCCCCTGGGCTCCATCCACATTTGTGCCTCAAAAACGCCTGACCTTGGGTTTTAGATTCTCCATCCACCCCTGAGTGCCCCGGACATGATCACAGGCTCATTAGGCTTAAATACCTAATGTGAACTAGAGCCAGAAGAGACACAAAAACCTATTTGGGATCCCTTCATACGTGTCAGGAAAGGAAAGAAAGCATCAATCTGTTGTTTTGTCCATGCCAAGAGACCCTTTCCTGCAGGCTTCAGGTTGCAGGCCGCCTGCAGAGAAAGGGCGCGCAGGAGGTTTTGCGATGCTGAATGGGGATGTTATCCTGCCAGCCGTCCTCCTCAGTTGGTTTTGGGCTGCTTCGTATGTGAAAAGTGCGGAGCAATTAAATGATCCTTAGACTGTACCAACTGGAAAAGGACAGAGCAGACCCAAGACCCCTGGAGATGGTGAAGGGAGCCAACAACAGTGTATCGCAACTATTGCTTCTCAGCAACTCCCTTTATAATGCTAATATCCTGGGGAGAAATAGTGCCAAGAAATTGCTTGCATTCCTCCCTGCAACGACAAACCCACAAGAGCCAAACCCCTGACCCCACACATTTATCCTGAGCTGGTGTTTGCTTTCAGGCTGTCGGTTCTGCTGGGCATGTTCCCTTTCTCTTCCAAAGTCACAGCCCCGCAGCCCC
>NW_009637526.1:0-1410 GCF_000690535.1 Cariama cristata | reverse complement strand
GCCAGGCATCTGCTGGGTTCACGTCCATCTTCCCTTCCCACCACTTACCCCAGCTCCCACCGCCTCCCCCCAGCCTCTCTTTCCTTCCACATCACTTGCAAAGCCCCACGCTGATATTGGTCTGAAATTCTCGCCAGGAAAAAGGATCTGAGGGACTTTCTCCTGCGGTGCAGAGGTCTGAAGCAGGAGGAGGTCTGTGCCTTCCCTTCCCAACGAGGTTGGGTTGAATAACAGAGCTCCTGCAGACACGGAGCAGCACTGGCTCTGAGTGTCTTAAATTTAGGAGCAGGGGAGAGGCTATGCCTGCTGTTCACAGCTGCCCAACCCTGGCCCTTGGCCCCTCTCCATGGGTCCTGCCTCTGGCAATGCCACTTCTCCGACACAGCCCTTGGAAACCATTTGCCATTTGGGATGCTGACAAGGAAGGGATGGGATGAGCCAAAGGGCAGCCTGGTGCCAGAGGAGGAAGGTGAGATGGGCATCCCTTCCCTGCCTCCTGCCAAGCATCACCCTTCGCAGGAGCCCTGCCTTGGGGGGCTCCTCCTTCAACCAGGAGCACTCCGCTATCGCTGCTTTCCACCATCAGCTAGGAAGGCCTGAGTTCCTTCCTGGCAAGCAATTAGCTCTAATTAACACACAATTAGAGGGCTTCTATTCCATTATAACCAACCAGTGGGATTGGAGCCACTAATCACCGCGCTGACGTGGCAGCAACCCAGAAGATTGCAACCCTGGGGTGAACTTGTATTTGCGAGTCCTGCCAACTTCCTGCTCCTGGTTCGCAATTCCCTTCTCTAATTAGGGTCCAGACATCCAACGAGACTGAACATCAAGTGGCTACAGTGAAAGCTCCCTTTAAATAAGTCCATTTTTCTGAGGGGAGCCATTCCTTGGTCGGCTGGAGCTTGCTCTGAATTCAGACGAGTGAATTCCCACACGAAGGACAATTACAAGATGAACACATGAGGACAACGCCGTGCCAGAGTGAAACCCTCTGCACATGGGCTGGCACGGTAGCTTGATGGAGAAGCAGGAAAAAAACCCCAAGTCCTACTGAGTTTGTGTTCCTGTATAAATCTGAAAATAATTGTTCAGGAGACAGATGAGAACATAAAGCGGGATGAAAATACTTTTATGTTGTTCAGGCACTTAATTCGAAGGAAGACGTCCATTGACAGAGCATGGCAGGGTGCACGGTGTTTATCAGCCCCTCAATTTTCTTTGGCACCGGGGCCATAAACAAGAACAGAGCAGCACCGAGTCTCTGAAGTCCAGAAGAAGTCTCTTGGCTTTGGAAGGACTCTGTAAATATTAGGACAGACGCTATCTTAAAAGGCTCAATGCCTTTGATTATGTTCCCTTGACTAGCTTCCTCCATTTATGTCTCATCGTCTCTAATGTTGAACTGTG
>NW_009637525.1:51463-74735 GCF_000690535.1 Cariama cristata | reverse complement strand
GCTTCTTCAGCGAGATCGACAATGAAGTCTTCACTATTGCTGCAGTCCAAAGAGTTACAAAGCCATAAAAGTAGCCTTAGAACATAAAAAAACCCAATAAATGCCAGCTTTTGTAAGCCCTGGGTAGGATATGGCTGGCTTGAGTCAATGGTTTTACAATTTACAAAAGTAATGACGTTTCAAAGTCACGGAAGTCATCCCAGGTTTCTTAATTTCTTTTCACAAGGAGGAGCTCCCCTCCCTTGGTCAGCACATCCCACATCGTGAAGAGGTTTTTGCTCCCACACCTGATACTGAAGTAGGGGACTGCCCAGGCCATCGGAAGGGTGTAGGAGAAAGCCATCTTCCGTTTTTAAAAGCAGGAAGGAGGCAGATGAGGGGAGCTACATACTGGTCTAGGAATGAGGGTGAAAGGAGGAGACCTTCTCCACCAAGGAAGAAGAGAGATCTCCATTGTCAACTGAGGAGGTGCAAAAGAGGGCTGGGCAATTTCCTACATCAGGGTTTGGGTGATTGTTGCTGTACTCATCCCCAAAGATCATGAGGAAGGCACTCTTCCTCCTCTTCTGAGCATTTCAAGGGATAGGAAAGAGAAAAATTTCACATCCACAAATAATTTTTAAAATATGGAGGTGAGGCTGTCATTGAGGTCTCATTCTCTGCACCTGGATGGAAGAGAGAACTCAACCCCTGCTAATTAATATGATGTCCAAAAATGAGGACATATACTTTTACTGATCATTTTAAATACAGCTGTGAGTACTGTTCCATGTGACATTTTTCAAATATGGTCATTAAACTGCCTTGTAAATACTGCCTTTTCTCTGCAAGAAAACTGTCAATGGGGTTAATTCGACTTTTTTCAGATGGACACATTAGGCATTTCTTTAGTAACACAGAAAAGGGTCACATTTGTCCATTTTTTACTCTATCTGAGCACTGAACTCAGTATACTGTTCTATTCCTAGATCTGATTTTAAATACAGTTCCTAAATACCACATAACCACAATAAAAGCCTCTGGGGCTGAAAAAAAGAAAAGAGGTTTTATTAATTTTAACAGCAGAGAGCAAGCACATACGCACGTAAGTACCCCACATTGCATTCTCCCCTTGGTGCGCATAGAATCTAATGAAAGCTACATGCCTGCAGGAGGGCAAAATATAACCCAATAAAAGCAACAAATAGCAGAAATCCAAACCAAAGCCCTGCAGATTTGGATGTAAATCCATATCCAAATGCCATGCTCCATCTTCCCTCCTGTACTGGACTATACTATTTTCTGATGGTGGTCCAGGGTAAGTATTCCCCTCAAATATCTCTCTGTTGTGCACAGACATTCCTATAAAACTGTTAGTTTCAGCGACAGATAAGGTTTCTATAACCTCCACCTGGCCGGGTGAACACAAGCCTTCTCCTTTCTTACTTAGACTAAGAGGGTACTGTGCAGTTTGTTCTGTATGGGCCTTTTCTGTAAGGCTTTTGTGCTGGTTTGGGCTGGGATAGAGTTAATTCTCTTCACAGTAGCTGGTATGGGGCTATGATTTGGATTTGTGCTGGAAATGGTGCTGATAACCCAGGGATGTTTTAGTCATTGTTGAGCAGGTCTTACGCAGAGTCAAGGCCTTTTCTGCCTCTCACCCCACCCCATCAGCGAGGAGGCTGGGGGGACACAAGGAGTTGGGAGGGGACACAGCTGGGACAGCTGACCCCAATGACCCAAGGGATATCCCACACCATATGACGTCATGCTCAGCGTATACAGCTGGGGGAAGAAGAAGGAGGCAGGGGGACGTTTGGGATGGTGACATATGTCTTCCCAGGTCACCATTATGGGTGATGGAGCCCTGCTTTCCTGGAGATGGCTGAACACTGGCCTGCCCATGGGAGGTGGGTAATGAATTCCTTGATTTGCTTTGCTTGCGTGTGCAGCTTTTGCTTTACCTATTAAACTGTCTTTATCTCAGCCCACAAGTTTTCTCACTGTTACCCTTCCGATTCTCTCCCCCATCCCACCAAGGGGGAGTGAGTGAGCAGCTGGGTGGGGCTTAGTTGCCAGCCAGGGTTAAACCGCGACAGCTTTTAACAACAGAGAATTTGTCTTCTCTGCACAGACATTAAAGCTCTTACACCATCTTAAATCTCATGGCTAAGAGATATCCCTCAGTGAGCTTACAGGAATCTACTGCCATTCAGCTGTATACAGTTCCATTTGATTCATGTGTTTCACCCCAGACGTTGCTGCATTTCAGCACTGTCACACACAAACCACATTACCTGCTAAATATTTGAGGATTTTCATGCACAAGGAGCTGCATCAATGCTTCCAGTTTTGCATAGATATACCAGTTACTACTTTCTTGAACCCACTGGAGGTCAGACCGATTTAATCCTCCCTAGACCATTTCTTCAACTCATGAGTTGCGAGGCCAGGCTGGTAAAAAGCAGCAGGACATTGTTTTCCCCAAAGCTTGTAGGAGTTCTACCCATTATATATTTATAGCAGCAGTTAGTTCATCCCTGTAAAACACACTTGTTAGCACAGTAAACCAAGCTCAGTCGTTCAGTGACTTCCTTACGGTTGACTTCACTTAGCATGAAGCAGGCTGATATGCTTGCCAGTCAAAGACCTGAATGATAAATTACAAAAACTTTGTATATAAAGTGAGTAATTAGATTCTTACTTGTAGCATTTGTGTCAGAAATGTGTCTTCATTTATTTAATTACTTCATAATCCCATATTCAAAACATAGCTAATCTTTCTTGATCCAGTAAAACACAGGCTTCCTGTTTAATCCTGATAGCGATCTCTATCCCTCAGCAGCTGCAGCATTTCACCTCCGCACTGTTTATCATCCATGACTAGAATTGAAACACCCTTGTCGGCTGGTTTTTATCTCTGGACAGTGCTATAATTGCTTCTGATCCAAGAATATAATATCAGAGATCTCTCTATAGTGGATGGCTCAACTACTTGGTATGTTGGATGTGAAAAGCTCCTTTGTTCCAAGTTAGAAGAACTATTGAAGAGTTAAAAACCATTTTTTCATGCTTGCAGCTGTAAAAAGTGCCACAGTATTGATTTTGGATATTATTTGATAACTCACTTCAACTGTATGAATCACTTGATCAGAAGTTGTAATTACAACCATGCCCTGCCAGCTTCTCCATCCTGTAGCCTGTCCAGGTTCATTCCAGAAGCAGAACTTTCTGGTGCAGAAACTACACAGGAATCAAGGGCCAGATCTCATCTCCAGCTAAATTCCCCATGCGAGGAATGTTATAGTTGTCTTAATAGGGCACTTTGGGACTTTCAGTTAATAGAGAATGCCTTCAGCACCAGTCTTGCAGGCTTTTACCTTTTTTCTTTTACGTCCCCCAGTTACACTTGGCAGCAAGACTTACTTTTTCACCTTCCTGATTGCTTCCATAGTTCTTGAGACAGCGGCTGCAGCCTTTTTGGTAGAGCCTTGAAAATCTTCTGTGGACTTTTATTGATGGTTTTTCCCCTCCTCTTGTGACGCACAATTCCACTGACTTCGTTTTTCTAAACATTCACTCAGGAAAGAAAATCTTTACAGTAACAAATGTTTAAAGTACATTTCTGTACTTTACTGTGTACCCGAGTCCTTCACTACTGGATTAGGAAAATTCTATTCTTGTAATTTAACTGGATTTAAAAATACATCACTATAAAGGTACATGCAGTGGGGCAGACCTTTATTTAACATCCCTTTGTGTCTTCCATATACTGTTGTATCCTTTTAACAGACAGGAGTTTTATTTCCTCCTGCGATTCTCAGAACTGCAGATTCAGCTTTGTTAGCTCTGCTGGGCAATGGTGCAGAAAAAAAAACTAGTTTAACCTGTGCAATAAGTGATTGTTGGCTTATACAAAGTTCCTGAAACATTCGTCCATTTTACAACAGACTATAATTCCTCTTCTCTGAAAATACTACAAATACGGGTTCTGATTTGACCTCTTTATTCACCTCTGCTCCTGGCCTCTTCTCTATATGACAGCCATATTTTATTGTAACAGTGCCTGGAATTTTGCAAGAATTTGAAAAATGCTTGCAATCAGAAGTGCTGCAAATACGTCACGTAGCAGGAAAATTACGGATTTCTACAGACAAATTGGCACCAGCTACTTTGGAGATGTTGCAGTAGGTGCAATCCCCTCCCTGTGTTCTCATCCTTCTGAAGAACTTAAGTCAGTGATTTCAGTGTAAGAGAAAACATCCATTGACCTGGAAAGATCTGACAACATGGTCTGCAATCTATTTGCTAGTGTGTATTAGTTGTAATATCTCAGATTAAAGCGAATTGAAATACTGGCAAGTCCTGGGCAAAATAAAAGCTAAACAGGGTTTGTGGTGGAGATGTACAAGAAACAAAACAACTCAAGCAAAAGAACAGTAAAAAAACTGAGTAAATAAAGTGACTTATCACCTACAGAAGTTGAAGGTAGATTTCAGGACCAAGGTTTTCCCACCTTGCAAAGCTATCTTGCCCACAGGTGTCTAGAAGAGAAAAGAGAAAACTACATTTAAAATTGAAAAGACTTCTATTCACATAATTTATAATCAAACACAAGATTACATTTAAACTGAAAGATGAGATTGAACCAGGTATTCACAATGTTTAACTTTTGCCTTCTGAGGCTAATCCCCAATTTCCTCTGTCATCAGTGAAAAGAAACAGATTCTTCTGAATGATGCCTCAGAGCAGAAGTCTAGCCTAGCCATTGAGGGTTGTTTCCTGAAGGATGTGATTGACTCCAGAACGAGCCTACAAAACCAGAGGCACACTAGGTAAAAGCTAGGCCTTGCAGTTACTGTCCTCAGGACCTTCAGACTAACATAAAAAAATAGCTCTACCCACATGAATCAGTCTATTTGGGTCATATCAGAACATATATCAGTTTAAAGACTAAGTGTTTAATGGGAAGATAATCCCTGCATATTTGACAAATAGTTTAACTTCCTTATCTTTCTAGTGGGTATGGTGATCATGACGAAAGTAATTTTATGGTATTTTACAAAGTATCTTGTAAAATGGCAACCTTATTTTATAGTGGCTTTTATTACTACTGGAACTTTTACTAGAAATTGCATCACAAAAATCGGTTAACATAAATATTGCAGTGAAGAGCTCTCACCATTTAATGCCAGAGTTAACTCTGCCAATGCAGCCTTCATTTCCAGATGGAAAAGGTCATTAGAATTAAATTTGTCCTCAGACTTGATACTTAGCTGGGTTGAAACACTGGTATGAAGTATTGTAGCTCTGTTCAGCCTGGAAAATATTATCCCAAGATTTGCTACTGTCAAGCAGTTGTAGAGAGTTGCTTTAAGCTCTCTCTATAATATATGAACAGAAACAGAAATTTGGAGATTAACATGTGGAATATCAAATCGGTTTGTTCAATATTCACCACAGTAAGGTCCTGTTTTGAACATCTATGAGACACCACAGTATCAAACAATAATAAATAACACCATTTACGTAAATAGTCAGATTTCAGAAATTAAATTTGCATGGAAGATGGAGCATCGTTAATGGCTGAACCACAAAAATTAAATTTGCGTTCATATAAATGTTAAAGAAGCCTCAAGGGTGCTTGTTCTTTCCCCATAGTATCCTTTTCTGCTTTTAAAACTTTCTCATTTTTCCCCATTTTTGCTACTTTTTTTCTTTTCTTTCTAGCACGATCTTATGCAGTCTTCAAGTTTTGAGCACTTAATGGTTCTTTACAATAATTTCTTTCATTCTTACCTTTCTCTTTTCATTTACTTCCCTCTTCCCATCCCCCTTTTCTCTTGCTCATATAAACACATACTAAGATCCTTACAAAAGCAACAGCTTTCCTGGAGATTACAGACCCAGCCTGGAAGCAGTGCTGCCTGATGGACAAAGAGTCCCAAAACATCTTGCAGCTTCAGAATCCAGGCTTGGCATCAGCCCAGTTACATATGGTTAACATCAGATTTGAATTTGCTGAGTACCATGAAAACAACAAGAACTGGGGATTTATTGTACCAAACAATCTTCTGGCTCTCGCTAAACCCTCTTTTCATTAAAGAAAATAAAACAAAAGTATTGATGTCTATAGAAGAGGACAATAAAGATGAGCCACAGAGGAGCCGTGATGGTTTGCATACTCATAAACCCTTCTCAGTCTTTGTGGCTTCAGTGTTTTCCTATGGGGGATAATCTTAAGAATGTGCTAGAATGCAATACTCTCAGATACTGTAGAGAAACAATTTTCTTTCTCCCTGCTGCTACATTTTAGGCATGAAGCTTGAGCTCTCTAGGGAAGCTGATGATTCTCTTTGCCAATAACTTGAACCCTTATGGAAAACCAAATGCTATTTTGCACAATCACCGAATCCCTTGAAGTCAGTGTGCTTAAAACGAAAAGTTTGGGTAGGAAGGGAAGAGAGGCATTAGGTGCGGCAATAGCTGAAAGAGAGGTAAAAGGTGCAAGATGGGGTCAACGTCAGTGTCTGCTAGCACCCAGTGTAGCTGTGAGAAATTCGAGGCATGTGGACCATATGACCCAGGTGTCACACGAGGCTTCTGAACACCTGATTCTCAGAGTCAGCTTCAGGACTTGGGAATACTGAAGGTGACTGACAAGAATTTGGCCATTGGCTCAGATCTGCTACAAGCCTATATTACTGCATCTACCCCAGCACAGTCATTGCTCAGGCGTAGCAGGGGCAGACCTTGATCCAGCTAAACAGTCCTGCTGCGATAAACAATCAGTTCCGTCATGTGTACTTTAAGCACATTCTTTCATCAGGGACAGTATTCTGCAAAGGACCATGTGGTGGTGGTCAGAAAATGGACAAAAGTTTAAAAAGAATTTCAAACATCTTCCTCTGCTTGAAGGATTATTGAATTGTCTATGATAACAGGATTATAAAAACAAAGAAAAATAACCCCCAAACCCTGATAATACTCTTAGAGGCCCAAATTATAAAGGCAGAAAATGCCTTACCCACAGTGACAGTCTCTGGAAATGTGAAGGATGCAAAACTTCGCTTTGTGTCAGCAAGCATGGAGACTGGCAGAAAGGAAGGCAGACAGACAGTCGCCTTATTTCTCACAGTAAGCGATTCTGAAGTGCTTGATGTGTTTTCAGTTAACTCTGGCCAAATTTGAAACTGTATTAAAGGAATCTAAGTACCACTTCACTCTGCATAGAAATGAAAGACGAGTGTTAAGTTTCTAAATGCATAGTACAAGAAGAATTTGTCCATGTTCTAATGCAGCTCAGTGTCTTGCAATTCCAAGGTGTGTGGGAGGAAATGAATCCACCAAGGGAGGAGGACACCAACTCACAAGTGGGAACAAAGCTCTCGCAGAGAAACTGCAGAAGACCCAGAATTCACCCCAGACAAAACAATCAGAACCTGCCAAGCAGAATTCATGCTATAGTGAAATTTATTGAAGGTGATCAGTACTTTAATTCCATAGGGAGTAGAAATAATCTGCTAATATTTCAAGAAAGTATGCCTTCAAGAAAGTAGGGGCCAGGAATATATACAGAACTAAATGTTAAAGTCCACACAAAAAGTAGTGCATGGGGTGGCACACTGTGCCATATATTTGAACCAAAATTTTACCGATGCCTGGAAAGACATGCAATAATGGCAAAAGCTTACATAATTTCACATGCCTTAGAAGAGCATGTGCTGCATCGAAAACCATGATAGTATCATTAGCAGCTCAGAAAAATTCTTCATAGGAGCAGCGCATAACACTGTGGCAGAAGATGGACTATCTGTCTGAGAGGAACTGAGATGTATTAATTTTAGGTTGGATTTTGGTGCATAAGTCAATGGAATGCCAAAAATAGTATTCTTAGGAGAGGAAAAAAAAAAAAAGGTAAGTAAAAAGAAAATAAAACCAAACAGAATCAGCTAAGTAACTGTGGCTGGGGGTGTTTTAGAGGGGAGCTCACACATTCTCTTAAGAGGGTTAATCAAATCTACAGGGACATGAATTTGAGAAAAGCTATAGATTACATTTGCTTGAAGGGAAAATAAGCCTATTGTTCAATTCCTGCTCTTGATGATGCCAAGATACTGGAAAAGCAAGGAATCCAAAATGAGTAAGGATATGTGAGTGTCTTCCAGGGGACAGAGGAGGTATTTCAGAACACAGAAAAAAACCTAGGAAAGTTCCTTTCACTTTAAGGCAGAGATTTAAAAAAAAGACAAGATGAAAAGCAACAAGATGCAGTACTTATTGCTTTATCCCAAGGGAACTATTCCCTTGAGATGGGAAAAAGTAGAACCTTTTCCTTATGATTAGACTCGAAGAAGCTAACGGCATAAACTAGAAGTGTTTTTCACCAAGGGACAGAAGTCCCTGAAACAGTACACCTTTCTTCTTTGCGCATCATCAGGCTCTGAAAAGGGTCTCTAGGGAAGGAAACAAAATATAAGCGGACAAGATGACTTCTGAGACTTTGCAGATTGATTAGATGACTTCTTGAAGTCTTCCTGGCCCTATGCTTTTGATTCCTCATTCTTGTACCTTCAACATCCCTTCCAGGAAAGATATGTCTTTTTCCATTCTTCCTGAGGGTTTTTTTGATAGAAAAAGTAACAATTTTTTTGAAGACACAAAAGACATGAAGATTTTCATCATGGTCAAAAACACAGTATCAATATAAAATCTCCAGGCAGCTTTGGAAGTAATGAGAGCTACTGAACTCAGAGACCCTACAAATAAAATTAAGTAGATTCCATGCAATATAAATAAGAAATGAGTCAATGAGAGAAGCTAATAGAGCCAGGAAGATCATCCCTTGACACCAGAAATATATCCCTCCAACACACAAAAAGAAAGTATGATGATTTCTTGAATTAATTAACTGCAAAAGGGTATTTGTGTTTAACATGTCTTCTGAAACCTGAAAGTTAGGATGGAGATAGAATTTGACTTTTCACATATCGTAGTTTGATCTGGACAGTTCTGTTTTCAGGTAAGAGGGCTGTATTACACATGTAAGTACAAGTTAGCCCAATTGAAAACCAGATGATCTGTCTCACATAGTAGAGGCTCCCCACACCAACATCTATGGGGTTGACAAGCTAGGAACAGTGCTACTTTGTCTGAACCTGGTTTTGATCTTGCAAATCTATCCTGACTCGCCAATCATGTCAATCTGTAACCAATTTTGAAGTCTGGGACACTATAATAGGGCAAACAAAGTTGGTCATAAATATTTTTTCAAAGAGACTAGTCAGTTCTCTTACCCTGGAGACCATTATGTCTGCAAAAACCTCATAGCAATATGCTCAGATAGAAAAGGAATTTTTCCCCTCAGTCAAAAGTTTAACATTTTCCTTAAGTACTTTGGGACCCTAAAGTCAGCTCAAACTGAGTATAGGCAACTTATTGCCATTGCCAGAGGATCTAGCAAATAACCTGCTGAGAAGATTATTTTTCCTCATCTATAAGCACAGGATTCTTGGTCGCATGCGCATACTCTGGAGCATTTGTCAGAAGTGCAATTAAGCAAAGTGCAGAGCTTGATTATATATGTGTTTTTCTAAATCCATTTCACAAAACTAGCCTGTCTGACCTCAGATGAAGTATAAACTACAAGTTTCAAAGCTACAGCTGAGACCCCCCTGAAGAAATTAATACTATTAGCTCAAGTCTGGTCTGCATGTTCCTAGGGCATATACTTTTTAAAAGAGGTTATTAAATTGTTAAAGGGGCAAAGATAGTGATCCCCCAAGGCTTCATAGAGAAATGTGTGAAGATATACACAAAGGTGACTTTAGACATTGAAAAATCTAAGAAAGTGTCTGAAGTCTGCCCTCAAAAGAATCATGAGCTATTAAATATTGTCACCTAGGCCAGCAGTAGAGATCACACTGAGTGAAAAAGCACATTAGGAGACAATCACCATCACATTGATGCCACTAGAAAGAATGGCCTGTCCTCTGCTCTCCCCTCCAACAGAAGAATTTAACAACAATGACTGGAAACAACTATATAACAGTTACATTATTCTCTGTCCCCCTCAGCAGCTTTCTTGCAAGATGCTACAATTAAATAGACAATCATATGTCTCAATTTATTTTTCTAGATATGTAAGTGCTGACAAGCTCAATAGGCTGCTTAGTATGTGTGATTTCAAGCCGTTAAGTTGAGATGTGGCTTCAGACTCGTGACCACTATTTCTTATCATTCATAGTCCAAAGGGTTGCTGGGAGAAAGTGTCAAAGAGCAAAGAACCTGCTCAGACAGACTGGATTTGTTTCCAGACTTCACAGTGAAATTAGAAAACAGTTTTAGCAAAACATAGGTTGTCACTTGCTGACATTTTATTCAACAGAAAACTGAAAACCTGCTGCTTGGATGTTCAAAAACTAAAGCTGCACTCATCAGAGAGATGGAGCTAAAAAGTCACAAGAAGAAGACGTAAAACCAGCTTAGAGCCGGGTCTCAGATTTATCCCACAGCTCTCACTCAAGACTTCTCTCTCTCTAAATCCCAGAAAGAAGGACATAAAGGCACAAAAACCTGACTCTTTCTGCAACTTACTGTGACTCTTACTGTGATAATTCTGTTTTCCTGCATTAGGGAGGAGTGCAAACTGTTATGTTCCCTGCAAAATACAAAAAGTGTATAATTAAGACCAGATGTTTACATCCTGGTTTATACCTAATAAATACACAGTGACAGGAAAGCATACGAAGTACAATTCAGCAAAAGCAAATTGTTATTTAAGGTCATATGGGAAAGCACTGACTAATGGATTTTTCTCAACTAGATACAAAAAATACAACTCCCTCACTCTTTAAAAAATACAAGCCACCCTTTTAAATGTTGGGATATTTGCAACAGAGGTACACTGCCATCACAGCATTGGACCATCAGTTGTCACAGAAAAATCATAACTTTCAGTCTTTATAGATAAAGAGAAGGAATAAAATAGGATAAAATATAAAGAATGAGCAAAATTTCTGGTGATGTAAAGGTGTTGAGAATTAGATACCTTTCAAAAATCAAGTTCAGTCTTATTGTGGGCCTAAAATCTCCCCACTGAATATTTAAAGTTGACGCTCATGGTTTTAATTTCAATATGCAGTTATATTAAATAAAGATTACATATTTTATTTTTCTCACAGAAGCTGTATAAGAATTTCAGAGAAATCAGTGGCAAGGTGATCAAAAAAAGGTTTTGGAAATTTATGCTGAATTAAACAGTAAGATTGTTTTGGCAGTTTTGCATTTACTGGCCTGAATGTGTCTGGTTTTACTTACACCTTTTCATAGATTTCATCCAGTTGCACAGTTATTCAAAACCACTGAGATTTTTATTTTAACACAGGATGTCTAGAAGAGGAACTAGACCAAGACCAAAGATTGGCCTTGGAAAGGTTGGCCTGTCTGAAAACATTTTTCTTAATGAATCCCAGACAGGCAAAAATTTAGTCAAAGTGGGGATGGCTACAGTAGCATTTCCAGGTGGGAAGGAAGCATCTTTGCAGAGCAGCACCTTAGAGTACACTTTAGCCTGTAACTGGATATTCTTCCTACTCTCTTTATGGTGGAACATACAAACAGGTTACATCTGTAGTAGAGTTACAAAACTTGACAGATAGAAATGAATGGTTGAAGAAAGACCAGTGAATATGTTAGTCAAGCATTTGAGACACTGGCTGATGATAAATAAGTAGTAAGTAGGCAAGTATGAATGCTAGGATTGTCTTATTTAACACTTTCAATTACCTGGTAAAAGGAGTATATGGCCCAGTACTGAAATTTGTATAGAATAGTAAACAGGGAGGAATCAGGATAATGAAATACAGAGAAGTCACAACATAAAGTTCTACACTGATGAAGACAAATAGGAAAAAAACAGACTCAAGACAAAATCGTGGAGTATTTTTGTTGATTTTACAACAAAAAGTCCCTTAGGAAAATGATACAGAGCTTATATTTTGTATTCGTTTAAACAACTCATACACTTCCTAAGTACAAGGCACAGATTCCTGGAAGAAGTTCCTCACATCAATCATAGGTGTTACAACATGAATACTAGATTCTTTGATGGAGACTGACAGAGGATAAGCAAAAATAATTCGTAGGAGATGTCAACAAATTAACACCTTGTCCGGATCCTGTTAGGAATTTGGAATTGAAATTATATTTCAGATTTAGTTTAGAAAACTGTCTTGTAACATGATGCGTGAGATAATTAAAATGAATCAATTCATGTTCTCTAAGCCCCAATTTCTAGAGTTTTAAGACATCTAATAATTCCACGGAAGTGAAGAAAGGCTTGATGATGGCCGCAGACATAATTATCCCAACACCTAGGCCTTCAGTAATCACTTCCTGCATTCTGTCTTACACTGGTGTAGCAGGGGCTGGGGAAGGATAGAAACGGGAAGGACTCTGGCTTAGTAAATATAGGATGAATATAAATAAGTATTGTCTAGCACTAAGATGTAATAGACTGTGCAGTGAACTCCCAAAGGAGACATTGCTTGAGACTCTCAAGAACAGGATGATTAAGGCATTGGTGAATATACTCAGGGGAGCCATCCTGCAGTGGCAGAGAAATGGGCTAGAAGACGAAACAGGTAATTTCTACCAACTTCAAGGCATGGAATTCCATCCCCAGCAGCAATTTGGAAAACTCCAGAGAGGCAAGGTTATCTCCTATGTACATAAAATTCGTGTATGGGAATCAGAAACTCCTGTATTCAGCATATAAATGCACATAGTTGTATGATCTTAATACAGAATATAAATAAACAGTGACAGACATGCTTAAGATATACATGCAGTAGCTGACAAGATATTGCCCTCAATGTATCTGAATGCAAAATGGGATATGGCTACTCTGTATTACTTTCCTTTCGATATTTAAGTTTTTCCACATTCTTCAAGGGTTGAACAATTTTTGCAATTTATTTACTCTTAGCATTAAACAGTACCAAGGGTGAATTTACATCCAATCCTTAATCCAAATGGACTGCCTCAGCAATTAAAATCTGTACTTAAAATAAAAAGTTTTAATATTGTGACATTCAAAAAGCAACCAAAGGTTTTCACTGATTATAAGTAGAAAGAGGAAATAATGTATTATTCAAGCTCCAGAGCTTGCTTAATACAAGATCAATTTTGTTAAGTGTTGCTTAGCAATGGATTATGAGTGCAGATCCTGAATATTAATGCAGGATGGGTATGGCAGCAATTCCTGTGAAAGTACACTTTAAGTAGGAAACGATTTTCCTGGTGAACCACAGACAAATAGATACCTGTAGAGTTCCATAAATGAAGAGATCTTACATCTTCCTCACCTCTTGTATCATTTATTGGTTACCAAGCCACATAGTAGAAACTATGCCTGCCCTGAGGCAGGCAGCGAAACTTTACAATGGCATGGTATTAAGTCAAAGCAACAGGATCAAGTTTTGGTAATAGTTTTCCAGAGGATGTGAAATTTTCTTGTGATATTTTCTATCTGCAATTCAACATATCAAGTTGTTTATATTCATTATATATCTAAGACTTTTATCTTCTTATAGGCAGTGGTGGTGTAGTTCTCCCTTACAATCAGAGTAAAGACCTTACTGCTTGACATTTAGCTGTTTTTGCTGTTGCTATAGAAAAAAGTACCCATCCCCTTATGCAGAAAAAGCCTGTATCCTATTTTATCCTGTATTTTATTTTTATATGGTCTGTAGAAGAGATTACAAGTAGGACAGGCTATGCTCTGAGCATGGTGGGCTACTGGAGAGAAACAGAGGTGCAGGAGCCACAGAGCCATGGAGGATTTGCACTTGAAATGGAAGTTCCAAGGTGGGTTTGCTTTGATTGAGATTCCTTGCACAGACTGGGTCTGCCTCATGCGCCTGAAAACAGTCTGCTCTGACAACACTTTAACAAAGCACTAACTATGCTACTTTGTTCTAAATATAGACCTCTCTACGTTTAAGGTTGCTGTGCAGTTTGTAATGTAAATTGCAACTTTTAACTACAGCTTTGGCAAATCCACAGAATGTCATTTTGACCTTTTACATGGGGTACATTCTCTGTTGTTCTTATAGTGCTTGATTACTTTAATTTCTTATTTTATGTATGAAATTGAAACAACATAAAGATTTTTATATTATACTATCATTAAAAACTCCTGCATGTTTATTCTAAACCCTGATTTTATGAACTAATATTTTTCTGTTGCTTCACAGACTTGATCATATGGGATGAAGCACACTAAGACTGTTGTTCTGGAAGTTATCAAATTTCCAAGCATCTGTCTACATGACTCTCTTGGGACTTTGATGTTATTTTTCTAAGTCTATCTTTGCTAGAGATGTAGCTTTATAAGAAAGTATTTATTTGTCTCTCATTAATTATTGTCCAATTTGTGTGAAAAGGTTTTGCCTAATAAAATAATAGTCTTTCAAGTATATTTCTTCCTAGTCCTCTACTTTCCATGCAACTTGGGAAATCCTACTCGCATGCTTTTCTCCCCTCAGACTCAGCTTTATTTACTACATCTCATTTTCTTTAAATGTGTCTTTAAATGAGGTACAGAATTGGTTTTGTGTGTCTCTTTGGGGAGCAGAGGAGAAAAATATGTGTGTACGTAGATTGTTGATCCTCAGACCGCTTTCAACTGATAGTTAGACTGCAAACTTTTCAGGATAAGGGCAGCCTCATAGTCTACATCTGTTAGAGCAATGGGATCCAGTAGCTGACTGCTATCTTCAGCTGTAATTAAAATTAAAAATAATTACTAGTGTTTATATTATAACATCAACCAGGGATTTCAGAGTTCATACATAAAATATGAGACAGTCCTTGCTGGAGCCCTAATAGCAGAAGTTAGTTCAGCAAAGTGCTTATACATAGACATGACCTTGTGAGTAAACTTAGAGGCAACTTCTTGTTTTTTCTGGTTTTCTCCCTATGTCCGTGTACCGTTCCCCCCCCTCCCCCCCCCCTGCCCCATTCCGTTTTTGTCTTTAAATCTCTTGCTCTCCAGCTTGGCAGGCTCTTTAAGAACCCAAAAGAGAAGCACAGCAGTAAAAGAAACTCAGGAGACAGCCATCGTTGTAGTAACTTTGTTCCTTAACAGGAGGGAGAATTACTTGCCCTTTTATTTTGGAGACATTTTACTAAGATTGAATATCAGAGAAGCATGATACAGTATCTTAACCCGACCATTAGTGACTTCTTTCTTCCAAGTTCTGGTGCACAGCTAAAATGTTAAGTAATTCACACTCAGAAATTCAATGAAGACTCAGAGACAGCTTCAGAGAAACCTTATTCCTCAAGATCAGGATGGTCTGACTACTCAGGTCTCAGATAAGCAGCAGGAAACCTGCTGACCTGTTTTTTCATGCACATTTCTTAACTGGGAAACCCTAGATAGGATTTCTTTTCTCTTACTCTCATGAGCTTACATATGGGGCTTTTTTTGTTTTCAGAAAGCTGCTTTCATTCACTGTTAATTTAGACATTTGTCTTCCATTGGAGTTCTTGCTTAGGTTACGTTTTCCTTATGTCTCATACCATAGGAAGACCGTGGAATACTGTGTCACTCTGTAATATGAGGGTAAAAACTTTGCTAAGGAACGGGCTACAACGGGTATGTTCAGGGCCCTCTACTGAAAGAGTGAGATATGTTGAGCTGTGTCCAAGGCTTGCAAAGGTAAGCACTTGAATAATTCTTTTATGAAAGGTTCTTCTGGCTCAGGAGGCATGGTCCTCATAACCACTGTGATCTTCAATAATCAACAGAAGCCCAAGTTTCGTAATTTTGAGTTCTCTGTACCACATGTAAGGAACAGGAGTTTTCACAACTCAAAGTATCCTGTGACTTTCTTCACCATAGCACCACTACATTCATTACACACTCGCAGCACACGACTGTATATTCATCCGGCACTCAGTAGACACCTTCCGTATCCATCCAGCCACGCAGGCACTCCCCACATAAAGGCTAATTCATTGAACAACAAAGCTTTTCTGTGAAATGAACAGCTACCTAAACCCACAGTTCCTATCTTCAAAATTCATCTGTGCTGTACAGTTTAGCATTCCCCATCTCCTGTCTTCAGCCCTAACAATAATTGCTGTGTTGTATGATAAATTTGATAAACCTGAGTCAAAGTAAATGCTGAATATCATTGTGGGCAGGACTGTGCCTTCAAAAAAAAACCAGTTAGGCCCTAAACCCACAGTTCCTATCTTCAAAATTCAGCTGTGCTGTACAGTTTAGCATTCCCCATCTCCTGTCTTCAGCCCTAACAATAATTGCTGTGTTGTATGATAAATTTGTAAACCTGAGTCAAAGTAAATGCTGAATATCATTGTGGGCAGGACTGTGCTTTCAAAAAAAAAAAACAGTTAGGCCTAATTCTAGAATACATATTTACAGTATGCAATCTTATTCATGAAAACAGCCTCCCTGAAGTCACTGTCTATACTACTTTTAGTGAACATTGCTCACTAAATATGAATATGAAAAGCAGTTTTAAAAATGATGTGATTATTCTCCTAGTTAAAATTTTCCTTAAAATGTATCTAGATAGCTGAAAGAGGGTGAAAAAAATCAATCTCTGAAACTAAGAAATGCTGCTATGACCTTTAGTCATATGGGTCAAATTAAGACTGTGTCACATTGATTTTGCACATAATCAGACGAGACTGCAGAATCTAGCCCATTCTATAGTCTAGCACACCAGTCTATAGTCTATAACAATTATTTTTAGAATTTGATCCCAGTGTATGGGATACATATATTTCATGGCATGCATTGATCAGAGAGAACAGGAGCACAGCTTTCACTTCATTACAGAGAGATGCCTATCTAAGTATTCCGTCATTCCGCTCTGTGTTTTGATCACTTTTCAGTCATCACAGTAACCCAGTGTGTATAAACAACTTTAGGAGTTGGCTTAAGGCATTGACAATTCAGTTGTTCTTTACTTGCATGGAAGGCAAACAACATTCTCTTTCTTTTTATGCATTCTGCCTATGAACTGTGTTTGAAGAAAAAAAGTTTTAGTTACATTTGGGTTTGGATTGTGGGGTTTTTTTGTTGGTGTTTTTTTTAACCCTAAAAAATGTTCTATCTAGCTGATGAACTTTGATGTCACCTATGTTGTTGTACCAAATGTCTTTCCTCTAGCACGTAAGGGCCATACTTAACATTTTTTTGGTTGTATTTCTCTGTGTTTTGATCACTTTTCAGTCATCACAGTAACCCAGTGTGTATAAACAACTTTAGGAGTTGGCTTAAGGCATTGACAATTCAGTTGTTCTTTACTTGCATGGAAGGCAAACAACATTCTTTTTATGCATTCTTCCTATGAGCTGTGTTTGAAGAAAAAAGTTTTATTTGCATTTGGTTTTGGATTGTGGGTTTTTTTGTTGGTGGTTTGTTGTTTTTTTTTTTTAATCAGGACTGTAAGTTATTTGTAGTTGCCACCTCTAACCCTAAAAACAATGTTCTATCTAGCTGTCACCTATGTTGTTGTACCAAATATCTTTCCTCTAGCATGTAAGGGCCATACTTAACATTTTTTTTGTTGTATTTTTCCCTTTTTTGTCTTCTCAGATGGAGAATCACACACATTTTACCTTTCTTGTGGTTTGTATGCTTTTGTGTATCAGTTTCTATGTGTATACATCAGATTTAGCAACTGCAACAGATGTATTTTCCACAGAAACTGAAGAAGCTTTTGACTCTTTTCTGGAGGAGGCTGTTCCAGTCTTAGATTGGCTAATGAGAAAAAGTGTCTAATTAGCACATAAATCACATAAAATATACTGGCACACTTGTCTTATATCAGAGCAGGGATTCTGAACTAATGTTTTATTCAGTCATGTCCAAATCCACAGTGGTTCTTTAGCATTAAGGAAGAAGTATTAAGTAATTCTTCATCAAGTCATCATGTCTTCATCAAGACTTGAAGAGACGGGACTAAGCTAAATCCCAGCGACACTAGTTAGTGGAAGGACTTTTACTAAATCAGATCCACCACTGTGTGAATACAGGTTTGGTACCTTACGACTGTATCTTGAACTAGTGAAGGCTAATTCAGGAAGAAACTTTCCTGTACCACAGAAATGCTGCTTCCGTTAAAGGATAAGCTTTAGGGGAGTCTCATTACCCCTGCGCAATGTTGCTGCTGCAGGAAAAGGTGCAAGCAACAAGGCTGGATGCTTCCAGTGAGAAAAAAAAAAAAAGGTGCCTCCTTTCTTGAAATGCACAATTATCTATTATATTATTATTCCAGACTGGATCATCAGCTAGTATAAGAAGACACCATACATAATTAAAATCAATAGTGGTATGTTAATTTACATTTGCTAAGGATCTAGTTCTCTACTTCAAGCATCCAAACCCCAGGTGGAACTAGGAGGTAATTTAGATAAAAAACACCAACTTCACTAAGAGCTGACATAACTGATTTCTGAGGAAAGATATGCAGAGCTTTCCTAAAGGATGGCTCACAGCATATCAAGGTATGGGATGATAGGAAGGTTCTATTGCTTATAAGAATTTGTTTCCTTAGAAAGGACGTGAATCAACAGGGAAAAAAATGGATGAAACTTAGTGACAGGCAAAATCCAGAAGAGAAAAATTGAAAGGAATAAGAGTAAATATTTTCAGTGGTTATAGTAACCGAACACGGAATAGTTTTGCTAAAGATAATGATAAAGATATGCAGCTATAATACCATGAAACTAGACGGAGACGAGTCTCTGAAAATATTCCATGTACACTCAACTCCAATGGGATTTTTCTGCCTTCCTTTTATCATACGGGGATTTTACGTGATATAGTATTTTACTTCCATTGTGTTATCCTAACCAGTAAGAGTAGATGATAATTTGTTGAAAGGGCATTTTTCTGTTTTTTCTTGGATTCTTTTGCAGGCCAACCCTGTGGTTAAGCTGTGTGGACCCAGAGAGGACACAAAGACAAATATCGCCTAATGCCCATTAATCTCTCTTTCTATAGCTGCTTCATCGCCATTGTTAAACAAAGATGAATTCTTAGAAGGTGAGTAGGGCATGATGTATTGTACAAAATGAAAGCGTGTGAGTCCACTAACAGGATGCTTTCAGCAGACATCCAAAATCCTGAATGTACTTCTTGGAAAGCTTGAGCAAAAAAATAATAGTCTGATTTTTGCTGGATGGTGCAGGTGCTGAGGAAAGGGAAGGAAAAGTCCAAACATTTGTTTGTGCACTTTCAACAGTGCCCTACCTTTCAGAGCCAGAAAAGAGAGAGGGAAAGTGTGAAATCTCACCTCAAGTCCGTGGTTCCCTGCTGCTGCTTCTCCTCAGAATGAAATCTGGATTAGAGTGATAAAGAATAGGATATGAAGTCCCAGAAGCATTGTAATTAAACGATTGAAATGGCAAAATCTGAACAGCAGTGGCAACTGCATTTTCATGATTTCATGATGGTAAGCATGGAGTTAAACAGAAAAGACCAGTTATAAAGAGAGATGGGCAAAAGTCAGAAGGAAAAAAACTTAAAACCATAAATTGAGATTGTGCTAGAAGTGGTGAGATAAAAGCAAGATGAGCACCTAGCTATAAATGCAGTAGTTACTTGAAACAGAATGCCTGAGAGTATTTTATTAAAATTAGGCTTTTATTATAAAAGCAGGGGCTTATTTAATAAGTATTCCTCCTAAAGACTTAAAGTGTCCTCTGTCCATGCCGCCTGCATTCCAAGGTTATCAGAAGAACTGTTGCTATGGGCTGAACTCAATTTAGTACATGCTTTTTGTGTGGTGAGTGGATGTGAGAAGGATTCAGCAACACAAATCTGTCTGTGTTCTGAATGTGAAATGAACTTTTGTTAAAGATCTTGCAAACCTCAACTACAGCTGCACAATACTGATACAGCCAGGCAAGAGAGGATGACCTGTTTGCGTCTGTTTGAACTTTGTATTCATCTTTTGATCACAAGCATTGAAACCTGCAGCAACACACCAAACAGGAAGGTGTAAGGAAGTGAGGCCTTCTATATTTAATTATCTTTATATGCTGTTTAACTTAAGATTTAACTTAAGATTTTTCTCTTATAAAATCTTTTAACATTAGAAAATACTGTATGCTCAGGAGATTTTAAATCATTGTTATGATCAAGGAAAGTTCAAACGCCTCAGGCAGAAGGTTAGAAAGGCCATGTATTGTAGTGCAAATTTCATTGTTAGGATCCACAGAAATAGATGTCATTTCTCTAAAGAGGGGAAAAAAAAATCAGGTCCCATCATTAGCTGGATACATGCCACAACACAGGATCATGAATAAGGCAGTTTGCAAAAAGGCCTATCATCTGCCTGCCCCAAGTATTTGTGCCCTACAGTATTTTTGCACATTTCTGTGACAGGAGATAAAATTGTTCTGTTGGCTTATATGCAGATTGTTCAAGAACCAGAGGTTTAAAGAGGATGTTTACTGAAATGCTACAACATGGTCACCATCGTGGTCATCATAGTATCTAATGATATTCCTACTCCAGTTCAAATCTCTCCCTCACAAAGTTCTGACCAATGGCACCATTTCAACCAACTAAGACGTCACTACAGGAGAGACAGAGCAGGATCTTTTACATGGGGCCAATGCACAAGATACATCTTAACAAGCATTCTGGGGTTTAAAATATGTTCTTATCTTTATCCAGTCTGTCATTAGCAAAGCAAAGACCATCTTTGATATTGTCTAGAACCCCCTGCTAAAAAAATATAAGTAAAAACTGAGTTGTTTAAATATTTTTGTCAATCACTTAGATTTAATGTTTATACTTCCAGGCATTTTCATTACTGTTTGCCCCTCTTCCCCCTTACAGGAACTCCGAGACCATATATCATGCCAGAAAGTGCAAGAAGAAAGATGGACGTAATTCACCTGATAAGGCAACAAAAGACTGTCTGAGGCTTTTAGCTCATCTCACAGTTCTGCTTGTTATTTACTTAGTTCAGTAAGGTTTGGAGCTTACTGACTTTACAGTTTCTTGTTCACCTCAGGCACACATTCCTATCAACTCATTATGGTCAAACAACTGGCTGGAGGCAGTTCTCCCCCCAAATTCATTGGTTTTAGATCAGTTTCTATATTATCTGAGCTCCTGTGTCAGCACTCACAGGAGGATTGTTTCAACAGCTGAGTTGTTATGGAGCTGGTATATCGCATTCTGATCAAATGTCACAAATTTAGAATTACCCCAGCAGTCATGAGTGTCCAGGTAGGAAACCAAGAGTACAGCAGAACTTGCAGAGCTTCCTTAGCTTACTTCTTCAACTCCAGTGCCACTCTTGAGCCTGACTCTTGTGCTGGGGCTATCAGATAATTTTCTTCAGCCTTTACCTTGAACAGATGCTCCTGTCCAATTACACACAACATTTATGAGATGTCCCGTATGGAACGAGCCCAAAAGAGTACAACATAACACACTATCTAGAGTCAGCAAGGATCCACATCACAGTGTATAAGCTAAGACTTGTATATGCTGTATAAACTACAGCAGAAGCCAGCTCTTTTCCTTTCTCCCCAGAACAGCAGAGAGATTCTTTCCCCTGTGGGCTTTCTAGCTTGATCTTTTAATAGCTTTCCTGTGCCAAGTCCCATAAAACAGTCCAGATTCACTGCAGAGTGTGAGGTAAATTGTGTACACAAGTCACCTATCAGCTTATAAGTATTTTTGTTAGCTATGTAAAGAATATCATGGGATTACAAGGTAGTCACATTCATGATCATTAAAACAGAGTTCTATGTAACAGCTGTATTACGTTGTGATAATATGTTACACTTTTGAGCATGCACCCATTTCAGAGTTAACACGCCTGAAGATATTTTCTGCAAGGCAGGTACATCTCAATGTTTAGATCAATAAAAAGGCCCTTAAATTTGATACTTGTGCCTTTTTATGCATGAAATGGTACTTTCTCTCTCATATACATATAACAAAGAGAGAGAACACATTCACTGGAATTTTAAGTCCTGCATTCACTGAAGTTAACTTATGGAAATCAAAACTACACAGCACTGGGGAAAAAAAATTCAAATTCTTAGAATTTAAAATCAAAATAAGATCCCTGTATTAGGATTCTGCTCGAAGAATTCAGTTGTGAGAACAGAACAAAGAAGCTCCTGCCTGAGAAAACAAGTGTCATAAAAGAATAGGAGTATTTCATAGGATAATTCTGTTACCCAGGAGCAGACTGTTGCTGGAATCAGAACAGTTCACTGCATATATTAAGGCACAGTCCAGGTGCCAACACACAAATGTCCACATTAAGTAGAAATGAAAGGGCATGAGATAATGAAGAGAAGGTGGGTAAGTTGAATCCCTAAGAAGCAGGCAGGAGAGAGCAATCATTTACAATAAAAGTAAGTGCAACAGCAGAGTGAGAGGAGTGCAGAAGCCTGGCTTGGACGCTCCCAACAAGAGGGAGAACATAAAAGAGAGGAAATAAACCTTCCAAGTACCTTGGGAAATAATTTATTCAAAATATTATTCGCTTCTCAAGTAATTCAGTGCACAAGTAAGCAAGATGGCTTAAATGAAAAGGTGGTGTGGTTAGTAAGAATGAGCATCAGGGAAGAAGTTGATAGTTTTTGCATTAGCTTTGTATTTATTTTTGGTAGTATCAATACCTGTGACCTGAGCCTCTGATTTGGCTTTCATGGCACTCCTGACACACCTTTCCTGGAGTCCAACAATTCAGAGACAGCTAGGCATGCCAGCTGTAGGCTTTGGACTTCCCTTCCAACAAAGATTGGTGTCACACAATAGAACTGTTCTTCCTCTTCTCTTTGAGCTCAAAGTCAACCCAGGAGCTTAAATCACCCATCATTTAACCAGCCCAGGTTACTGGCAGCCACCCATACAGCCTTGAGTGAGATGTAGTGGAAAGAGACAGCTTGCAGGACTCATTCATGCTGCACAGGCACCCAGCCTACAAATTAGCCAAAGGCTCTGGCCCACTCTGACTCTGGAAACCACAAACTGAATTGATAAAATATGATATGATAACCAAAGGGTGGAAGGGGATGAAGACAGAGGACAAATGACAACACAAACCTGAACTAAAATGTACATGGAAGGTAGATCCTTTAATCTCTCAGCTTTGTTTTGTCTGTGTGTAGCGTGGAAATAATCATGTCAACGACAGGCAAAGCTGCTGGGAGGATGCATATTCTGTTCCATGGCACCTTTCAAGATTAGACAGTTTTATTTCACAGTAAG